>NC_088407.1:51501924-51609424 GCF_034236695.1 Oncorhynchus nerka
TGGTTTGGTTATCAGCTATTTGCCCTGATGTTTACTCATGCTGCCTTTGTCAAACTAAAGCCTGGTCACGTCCTTGTCAGCAGAACAGAACAAAACAACACGTCAGTATGCTGTTCTCCTGACCCAGTCACAGGTGTAGAGTTGCACTGTGGCTGCGTTTACACAAGCAGCCCAATTCTGATCTTTTGCCAAATATTGGACTTTTGATCAATCAGTTGAATAATTGGGCAAAATATCAGAATTAGGCTGACTGTGTAAACGCAGCCTACTGTATGTTTCTTATTTGTCCTGTAGGTGATGAGCAAGAGAAATAGATCCTACTGAATTCTACACATTCTAATGAATGTTTCTTAAAGGCAAACTCAACCCACAAAGGATCTTTTGGTGTTTGTTTCATTAGTCTATTGTTGACACAGTACCAACATGTTTTGCTTGTCAGCAATCAAGTGGCATACAGTACACTCTGAATGACCTAAAATGATAAATCCAATATTGGTGATTCACAGTAGTCTAATAGTAGGACTACTATTGAAACAAATAAACTGAGTCAGAAATTCACAGGTTTCAGATTTTCCCCAAAAAGTCACACTTTTTTCCAGAAAAACAACAAAATTGTATGTTCAAAGTCCATAACAGTGCTTAGACCACATCAGGAGATCACTTTGAGGTCTTGGCTCTTGGCTCTATTATAAAAGAAAAATATCTAATACATTTAGATTTTTGAGAGTAAGTACCCTTTAATTCAAGGGTGCAGGCACTTAGCACTATTGTTTGCTTAGCCATGTTTCTGTAGCACATGAGATGGAGTTTGAATAAGAAATGGCCACTGGATTGACACAAATAATCATGATATCATTCGGACAGGTAGGCATAAGCTACTTTGTAGCTAGTAAACATTTAATAGAGAAGGTTTTTGGGAAAGCCTTTCCATCTACCAGAAGATGGTTAAGCCTATTATTAGCATTCCTATATTTTGCCTCTTCCTCAATTTTTTGAAACCTGAATGTTTTACTTCATATTCTGAGGCATGTCTTACCTTGCTTCAAAGTAGGATGGAATTAAGAATATATCAATATTTGGACGAGCAATGTCAGAGCGGCCTAGACTAAGATACAGTAGAATAGAATAGTGTACAGTATATACTTATGAGATTAGTAATGCAAAATATGTAAACATTATTAAAGTGACCAGTGTTCCCTTATTAAAGTGGCCAGTGATTTCAAGTCTATGTATATCAGGGCAGCAGCCTCTAAGGTGCTACTGATGGATATTTAACAGTCTGATGGCCTTGAGATCGAACCTGTACTGACCTCGCCTTTTTAAAAATGTTTTTTTATTTTTTATTTCACCTTTATTTAACCAGGTAGGCTAGTTGAGAACAAGTTCTCATTTACAACTGCGACCTGGCCAAGATAAAGCATAGCAGTGTGAACAGACAACACAGAGTTACACATGGAGTAAACAATTAACAAGTCAATAACACAGTAGGGGAAAAAAGAGTCTATATACATTGTGTGCAAAAGATATGAGGAGGTAGGCGAATAATTACAATTTATCAGATTAACACTGGAGTGATAAATGATCAGATGGTCATGTGCAGGTAGAGATGCTGGTGTGCAAAAGAGCAGAAAAGTAAATAAATAAAAACAGTATGGGGATGAGGTAGGTAAATTGGGTGGGCTATTTACTGATGGACTACGTACAGCTGCAGTGATCGGTTAGCTGCTCAGATAGCAGATGTTTAAAGTTGGTGAGGCAGATAAGTCTCCAACTTCAGTGATTTTTGCAATTCGTTCCAGTCACAGGCAGCAGAGAACTGGAAGGAAAGGCGGCCAAATGAGGTGTTGGCTTTAGGGATGATAAGTGAGATACACCTGCTGGAGTGCGTGCTACGAGTGGGTGTTGCCATCGTGACCAGTGAACTGAGATAAGGCGGAGCTTTACCTAGCATGGACTTGTAGATGACCTGGAGCCAGTGGGTCTGGCGATGAATATGTAGCGAGGACCAGCCGACTAGAGCATACAGGTCGCAGTGGTAGGTGGTATAAGGTGCTTTAGTAACAAAACGGATGGCACTGTGAAAAACTGCATCCAGTTTGCTGAGTAGAGTATTGGAAGCTATTTTGTAGATGACATCGCCGAAGTCGAGGATCGGTAGGATAGTCAGTTTTACTAGGGTAAGTTTGGCGGCGTGAGTGAAGGAGGCTTTGTTGCGGAATAGAAAGCCGACTCTAGATTCGATTTTAGATTGGAGATGTTTGATATGAGTCTGGAAAGAGAGTTTACAGTCTAGCCAGACACCTAGGTACTTATAGATGTCCAAATATTCTAGGTCGGAACCATCCAGGGTGGTGATGCTAGTTGGGCGTGCGGGTGCAGGCAGTGAACGGTTGAAAAGCATGCATTTGGTTTTACTAGAGCAGTTGGAGGCCACGGAAGGAGTGTTGTATGGCATTGAAGCTCCTTTGGAGGTTAGATAGCACAGTGTCCAAGGAAGGGCCAGAAGTATACAGAATGGTGTCGTCTGCGTAGAGGTGGATCAGGGAATCGCCCGCAGCAAGAGCAACATCATTGATATATACAGAGAAAAGAGTCGGCCCGAGAATTGAACCCTGTGTGGCACCCCCATAGAGACTGCCAGAGGACCGGACAACATGCCCTCTGATTTGACACACTGAACTCTGTCTGCAAAGTAGTTGGTGAACCAGGCAAGGCAGTCATTAGAAAAACCGAGGCTACTGAGTCTGCCGATAAGAATATGGTGATTGACAGAGTCGAAAGCCTTGGCCAGGTCAATGAAGACGGCTGCACAGTACTGTCTTTTATCGATGGCGGTTATGATATCGTTTAGTACCTTGAGCGTGGCTGAGGTGCACCCGTGACCGGCTTGGAAACCAGATTGCACAGCGGCGAAGGTACGGTGGGATTCGAGATGGCCTTCTGGATGATAGCGGGGTGAACAGGTAGTGGCTCGGGTGGTTGTTGTCCTTGATGATCTTTTTGGCCTTCCTGTGACATCGGGTGCTGTAGGTGTCCTGGAGGGTAGGTAGTTTGCCCCCTGGTGATGCGTTGGGCAGACCACACCACCCTCTGGAGAGCCCTGCAGTTGCGGGCGGTGCAGTTGCCGTACCATGCGGTGACACAGCCCGACAGGATGCTCTCAATTGTGCATCTGTAAAAGTTTGTGAGGGTTTTAGGTGTCAAGCCAAATTTCTTCAGCTTCCGGAGGTTGTAGAGGTGCTGTTGCGCCTTCTTCACCACACTGTCTGTGTGGGTGGACCATTTCAGTTTGTCCGTGATGTGTACGCCGAGGAACTTAAAACGTTCCACCCTCTCCACTACTGTCCCGTCAATATAGGTAGGGGGCTGCTCACTCTGCTGTTTCTTGAAGTCCACGATCAGAAGTATAAGTAGGGGTTAAGAAGTGAGTATACACAATGCCCAATGAAAGTGGGTATACGGTGTATACCTGCGTATAGCCTCCACTACACCACTGGTTACATATCTTGAAAACATGATCGCTGACAAGCAAAACATTTTGGAACTATGTCAACAATGGTCTAATGAAACTAATACCAAAATATTAGTTTTCCTTTATTGTGATATATGTTTTTCAATGTTGAATTGTTCAACATTGTTGCTTTGGCAACACAATAATGTGAATAAAGCATATACATGGAAATTGAAATGGGAACAACAATACCAAAAAGTATTCTTCTCCCGGTGTCCCCATTAACTGTGTACGTGCATGCGTCTGTGTCTTTTGCTGTGTGTGTGTGTGTGTGTCTTTCTCTGTATGTGTGCGTGTGTCCAGGTACCCAGCGTCGTCGTCTGATTCCCAGCCTGACCCTGGACTCGTCCTCTCTGATCAGGAAGCCCGCCATCAGCTCCAGCGTACGCTGGGTAGATGGCCCGCTAAGCCCCGCCCCCAGGGGAACCACAGAACCCTTCGAGATAAAGGTCTACAAGATAGACGACGTGGAGCGCCTGCAGAGGAGGAGAGAGAAAGGAAACAAGGTGAGAGAGAGGGATGGCGCCGAAGAGTTAAGATGGCGGGATGTCTGACGTTTTACATGCACCCGACCAATTGTGCTATTTTGTTAGTTTTTTTGCGTTGTTTAACTTTATATTTTTACTTATTTTGTACATAATGTTGCTTCTACCGTCTCTTATCACTGAAAATAACTTCTAGACATCAGAACTGGAATTACTCACCACAGACTGGATGAAGCTTTTTATTTTAACGAATCCGGCAAGAAGGATAGACTGCTCTCCCGGGAACAGGCCCAAATCCAAGTCCTTTGCGTGAAGAAAAGACGACAGATCGGGCTGCCTTCTGAGAATCCGTAGACGAGCGAGTAAACTCCCACTGCTTTCCATTCTACTTGCTAACATGGAATCATTGTAAAATTAAATTGATGACCTACGATTACGATTATCCTACCATCCTACCAACGGGACATTAAGAACTGTAATATGTTTCACCGAGTCGTGGCTGAACGATGACACAGATAACATAGAGCTGGCTGGATTCTCCATGCACCGGCAGAACAGAGGTGCTACGTCTGGTAAGACGAGGGGTGGGGGTGTGTGTCTCTTTGTCAATAACAGCTGGGGCGCCATGTCTAATATTAAAGAAGTTTCGAGGTATTGCTCACATGAGGTAGAGTACCTTATGATAAGCTGTAGACCACACTATTTAGCAAGAGAGTTCTCATCTATATTATTCGTAGCCGTCTATTTACCACCACAGACCGATGCTGGCACTAAGAAAATGCTCATCCAGAAGCGGCACTCCTAGTGGCTGGGGACTTTAATGCAGGCAAACTTAAATCAGTTTTACCATATTTTTACCAGCATGTCACATGTGCAACCAGAGAAAAAACACTCTAGACCACCTTTACTCCACACATAGAGATGCATACAAAGCTCTCCCCCACCCTCCATTTGGCAAATCTGACCATAATTCTATCCTCCTGATTAACTAAAGCAGGAAGTACCATCAATACGGAAGTGGTCAGATGACGCAGATGCTATGCTACAGGACTGTTTTGCTAGCAGACTGGAATATGTTCCTGGAATTCCTGGAATATATTCCTGGGATTCATCCAATGTCATTGAAGAGTATACCACTTCAGTCATCGGCTTCCTCAATAAGTGCATCGACGACGTCGTCCCCACAGTGACCGTACGTACATATCCCAACCAGAAGCCATGGATTACAGGCAATATCTGCATCGAGCTAAATGCTAGAGCTGCCACTTTCAAGGAGCGGGACACTAATCCGTATGCTTATGAGCAATCCCCCTATGCCATCAGACGAACCATCAAACAAGCAAAGCATCAATACATGATTTTAATTGAATCCTACTACACCGGCTCTGATGCTCGTCGGATGTGGCAGGGCTTGAAAACTATTACGGACTACAAAGGGAAACCCAGACGCGAGCTGCCCAGTGACGCGAGCCTACCAGACAAGCTAAATGCCTTCATGCTCACTTCGAGGCAAGCAACGAGAGCATCAGCTGTTCTGGATGACTGCATGACAATGCTCTCGGTAATCGATGTGAGCAAGACCTTTAAACAGGTCAAGATTCACAAAGCCGCGGGGCGAGATGGATTACCAGGACGTGTATTCAAAGCAAGCACAGACCAACTGGCAAGTGTCTTCACTGACATTTTCAACCTCTCCCTCAATGAGTCTGTAATACCTATATGTTTCAAGCAAACCACCATAGTCCCTGTGCCTAAATGATTACCACCCCGTGGTACTCACATTGGTAGCCATGGGGTTGTTTTGTTTTGAAAGGCTGGTCATGGTTCACATCCTCCCGGATACCCTAGACCCACTCCAATTCGCATACAGCCCCAACAGATGCACAGATGATGCAATCTCAATCGCCACTACCCTTTCCCACCTTTACAAAAGGAAAACTTACGTGAGAATGCCGTTCATTGACTACAGCTCAGCGTTCAACACCATAGTGCCCATGAAGCTCGTCACTAAGCTAAGGACCCTGGGACTAAATACCTCTGCAACTGGATCCTGGACTTTCTGATGGACCACCCCCAGGCGGTAAGGGTAAGGAACAACACGTCTGCCATGCTGATCCTTAACACTGGGGCCCCTCAGGGGTGTGTACTTAGTCCACTCCTGTACTCCATGTTCACCCACGACTGTGTGTCCAAACACAACTCCAACCTCTCCCTCAATGTGAACAAGACAAAGGAGCTGATCGTGGACTACAGGAAAAGATGGGCCGAACAGGACCCCATTAACAACAACGGGGTTGTATTGGAGTGGGTTGAGAGTTTCAAGTTTCTTGGTGTCCACATCACCAACGAACTATCATGGTCCAATCACACCAAGACAGTCGTGAAGAGGGCATGACAAAAACCTTTCCCCCTCAGGAGACTGAAAAGATTTGGCATGGGTCCCCAGATCCTCAAAAAGTTCTACAGCTGCACCATCGAGAGCATCCTGACCGGTTGCATCACCGCCTGGTATGGCAACTGCTCGGCATCTGACCGTAAGGCGCTACAGAGGGTAATGCGTATGGCCCAGTAGATCACTGGGGTCAAGCTTCCTGCCAACCAGGACCTATATAATAGGCGGTGTCAGAGGAAGGCCCATAAAATTGTCAGAGACTCCAGTCACTCAAGTTATAGACTGGGTGACAAGTCTGGGGCAAGCGGTACCAGAGCGCCAAGTCTAGCACCAAAAGGCTCCTTAACAGCTTCTACCCCCAAGCCATAAGGCTGCTGAACAATTCATCAAATGGCCACCGGACTATTAGATTGACCCCACTCCATTTGTTTTGTACACTGCTGCTACTTGCTGCTTTATTATCTATGCATAGTCACTTCACCCCTACCTACATGTGCAAATTACCTCAACTAGCCTGTACCCCCGCACACTGACTCGGTACCGGTACCCCCAGTATATAGCCTTGTTATTGTGTTACTTTTTAGAAAAAACTTCTTCTTTTTAACTTTAGTTTGTTTTGGTAAATATTTTCTTAACTCTTTTTGAACTGCACTGTTGGTTAAGGGCTTGTAAGTAAGCATTTCACAGTAAGGTCTACTTGTTGTATTCGGCACATGTGACAAATAAATAAAGTTTGATTTGGATGGATATGGTAAAGATGGATGGTGAGAGAGAGGTGGAGGAGAGGGAGAGAGAAAGGGAACACACAAAGGGGGAGGGGGAGAGAGAGAGTGAGAGAGAAGGATGATGAGCGAGATGATGTTGGTGGAGGAGGAAAGAAACATTTCAGAAAAATCAGGACATTTAGGCCCGGATTAAATCTGATCGCAGATCATATGCTGTGTGTCTTTTAAAGGCCATTTCCAACTGAACAGACATATGCAGCGTTTACCATGAAGGCGAATGAAACATTACCTTTAAAAGCTGCATTGCTTATAACGCGCGACCAGATTGAATCACAGGAAGGTTTTTAACAACCTCATCCTCTTCTTGCTGTTAGTTTGCTATTAGTAGATCTAGAAGTAGTTGATTTATGGACTGACGTGGACTTGGTGCCAGGCCTTTCCTGTGGACTGTATTTATCTACCTGGCCAACATGGCACTCCTATCCTCTCACAACACTCTCTTTCCAGACCCAGCAGTCTGGCTAAACGCCTGAGATGCACTCAACTCAATGTCTCTCGCTCTCCCTCTTACCCCTCGTCCCTCAATCCCTCTCTCTCTGACCCTCTCACTCTTTCTTCAATTTTTCTTTCTTTCTCTCTCTCACCTTTTCTTTCTTTCTTTCTTTCTTTCTTTCTTTCTTTCTTTCTTTCTTTCTTCCTTTAAAATCACCCGACATCTCGCTCTCCTTTTCAATCTCTCCCTCTCTTCTTTGTCTTTCTCTCTCTCTCTCCCTTCTCCCCCTCTCCTCTCTCTGTGTCTCCATCAGGAGGTGGTTTATCTCAGTGCTAAACTGAAGACCTTGGAGCACAGGCAGCAGAGGATCTCCGAGGTCCGAGCCAAGTACGACTGGCTGAAGAAAGAGCTGGAGCAGACCAAGCAGCACCTGATGCTGGAGCCAGAGAAATGGACCACTGAATGTAAGTTTATGCGAGTGTGTGTGTGTGTGTGTGATACTTGAACGGCAGTCACACACAAAACCTTGACACCTACAGTAATCTTGTTGATAATACCTTCTGTCTGGCTACACAGTCAAAGCCCCTACCTTGCTATAATATGGCTGTGGTACAAACACGCACACACACACACACACACACACACACACACACACACACACACACACACACACACACACACACACACACACACACACACACACACACACACACACACACAATCTCCCCCTTGTCTCCAATATCAAATATCTGTTCCATTGCTCAGACCTGTCAGACGGAGCATCATATAACACATAAGTACATCTCATAGCTGACATACCAGCTGATATTGATCCGTCTAATAAACTCATAAAGGCACATATGGCAGAGTTGGATTACACTCATAGCTGCTGGTGATATTTGTCAACAGAAGAAGTGGCACGCAATATTGGTTCAGTGCATTCGGAAAGTATTCAGACCCCTTCCCTTCTCCACATTTTGCTACGTTACAGCCTTATTCTAAAATAGGTGAAATATTTTCTTTCCCTCATCAATCTACACACAGTACTTTGTTGAAGCACCTTTTCGCAGCGATTACAGCCTTGAGTCTTCTTATGACGCTACAAGCTGCAGATCCTCTCAAGTTCTGTCAGGTTGGATGGGGAGGTTCACTGCACAGCTTTTCCCAGGTCTCTCAGAGATGTTTCTATTGGGTTCAAGTCCAGGCTCTGGCTGGGCCACTCAAGGACATTCAGAGACTTGGTTATGTGCTTAGGGTTGTTGTCCTGTTCATTCGCCCCAGTCTGAGGTCCTGAGCGCTCTGGAGCAGGTTTTCATCAAGGATCTCTCTGTACTTTGCTCCGTTCATCTTTCCCTCGATCCTGACTAGTTTATCAGTCCCTGCAGCTGAAAAACATCCCGACAGCATGATGCTGCCACCCCCATGCTTCACCGTAGGGATGGTGCCAGGTTTCCTTCAGAAGTGACACTTGGCATTCAGGCCAAAGAGTTCCTTCTGGTTTCATCAGACCAGAGAATCTTGTTTCTCAGTCTGAGAGTCATTTAGGTGCCTTTTGGCAAACTCCAAGTGGACTTTGATGTGCCTTTTACTGAGGAGTGGCTTCTGCCAAGCCACTCTACCATAAAGGCCTGATTGGTGGAGTGCTGCAGAGATGGTTGTACTTCTGGAAGGTTCTCCCATCTCCATAGAGGAACTCTGGAGCTCTGCCAGAGTGACCCGCATGTTCTTGGTCACCTCCCTGACCAAGGCCCTCTCCCCCGATTGCTAAGTATGGCCGGGTGGCCAGCTCTAGGAAGAGTCTTGGTGGTTCCAAACTTCTTCCATTAAAGAATGATGGAGTCCACTGTGTTCTTGGGGACCTTCAATGCTTCAGAATTGTTTTGGTACCCTTCCCCAGATCTGTGCCTTGCACAATCCTGTCTCGGAGCACTACGGACAATTCCTTCAACCTCATGGCTTGGTTTTTGCTCTGACATGCCCTGTCAGCTGTGGGACCTTTATATAGGTGTCCAATCAATTGAATTTACCACAGGTGGATTCCAATCAAGTTGTAGAAACATCAAGGATGATCAATGGAAACAGGATGCACCTGAGCAAAGGGTCTAAATAAGGTAAATAAGGTATTTCTGTTTTTTTTTTAAACGCTTTGTCATTATGGGGTATTGTGTGTAGATTGATGAGGGAAAAAATGATTTAATACATTTTAGAGTAAGGCTGTAACGTAACAAAATGTGGAAGAATGAAAGATGTCGGAATACTTTCCACATGCACTGTAGATCTAGGAGCCTGGATCCTCTCCTCACATTTCAAGGCAGCATTAAGATATTGACTCAGACAGACCAAGCCCCGCTCAGGTAATACCTCCCATCCTTTCTATGCATTATTGCCGCACTGCTGTCTATACTTCCAGGGGTATTGTCAGCTGTAATCTTGTACCCATTCATTTGAACTCCACTCTTAGATCTGCTATTGTTAGCTCAAAACAGAAGCCAACTGTGGTCTACTCACCCAGTGCTTTTGGTTGAAATGGGAATTCCACAAACTTGAATACCCCTTGGTTTTCATATCAGGGCCTGGGCTTTTGCGCGATAGCAACCAAATCCCATGTAAGTCCGTTTATAGCATTTCATCACTGGTTACTCTGAGTTCCTCATATTGACATTGGCTGCGGCCTCAGGCCCTGTGGTGCTAACCTTGGAAAAGTCATTCCAATTTCTACTCATACTAATTGGGATAGACCGACCAAATGGTGCAGTTCTATGCAAACTTATAGCCTTACCATATCAATCATCAGACAGGGCCTGCGACCGCCTATTTAATGTAGATTGTTTGAGTTTCCATGTGACGTTAAAAATCGTAAAGGACTTGGGTTGATACATCTGAACTTTAGGAGCTTACTTCCTAAACTGGATTACATCAAGATCTGGGCTATGCAGACGAATCCGGACATTCTGGTATTGACTGAAACTTGGATCTCTGGGGACATTCTGGACTCTGATATTAATATTGAGGGTTATAATGTGTTTGGAGTTGACAGACATGGTAGAGGTGGTGGAGAGGCCATTTTTATTTAAAAAAAATATGTTAAAAAATATATATCTTTCCCTTGACAATTTTGTTGTTGTTACTATCTTTAAGACTTTTTGTTAACTAGTTTGTTGTCTTCTTTTACTAAATCAGAAGTTATTATCCTGGGTGACTTAAATTATGATTGGGAAATGCAAGCTTCAGACAATCTAAAAGATGTGTAATGATCTAAACCTAACCCAGCTGGTGACTAAGCCTACACGGCCCAACCCTAAAGATCCCTCAAAGTCAACTCTGATTGAGCTTATTTTAACAAATACGCCTAAGAAATATGTTCCTACTGTTGCCTTCACCCAAGACACCCAAGACATTAGTGCCCATTGCGCAGTTGTTCGTGTTACAGATGTGAGAATAGAAAAATCTAAGCCTTGAGTCATCACAAAGAGGAACTTTAAAAACTTTAATGAACAGGCTTTATTTTAGTGACCTTGATTGTATTTCAGTTATCCCTGAAGTTGATTTAGCTTTGAGTCTTCAACACTATTGTGGATAATCATGTGCCCTTCAAAAAATGAAAGGTTAAAGGTAGATTGAATGCCTGGTACACTATGGAATTTTCAGAAGTCATTCATAAGAGAAGATACCTGGGTCAAGGCCAGGAACACAGGCTTAGGTCTGGGACTGGCAAGCTTTTAAGCAACTGGAGGAATCATTGTGTAAGACAAATCAGAAAGGCTAAATCTGATTATTATGTAACCTCTCTTTCGGGTTGTAATGGGAAACTGGCTCAATTCTGAAGGGCTCTACTTTCTCCTCTCTGCCACAACAAATGAATTCAGACACTTGCCTCATTACGGAAAAAAATGCATCACTGATGCATCAATCACCATTTCATTTCAGCGGACTATCTCTTTGAAAGAACGTCTAGTCTATTCAGAATGATATTGGGCTGGATGCTGATAGGGGAAACATGAGAGAGAAATTATAGTCCGTTTTTCTTCAAATGAAATCAAATCACATTTTATTGGTCACATAAAATGTAGCGAAATGCATGTGCTTCTAGTTCCGACAGTGCAGCAATATCTAACAATTCCACAACAACTATATAATACACCCAAATCTAAGTAAGGAATAATAATATATACATATAAATATATGGATGAGCAATGACAGAGCGGCATAGGCAAGATGCAATAGATGGTATAAAATACAGTATATACATATGAGATAAGTCATGCAAGATATGTAAACATTATTAATGTAGCATTATTAGTGACTAGTTATCCATTTATTAAAGTGGCCAATGATGTCAAGTCTGTATTCAAGATAAATATCTTCAGCCTCCTGAAGTTGAAGAGGGGCTGTTGCGCCATAATTTGCAAATCAATTCATTAAAAATCCTACAATGTGATTTTCTGGATTTTTTCTTCTCATCTTGTCTGTCATAGTTGAAGTGTACCTATGATGAAAATTACAGGCATCTCTCGTCTTTTTAAGTGGGAGAACTTGCACAATTGGTGGCTGACTAAATACTTTTTTGCCCCACTGTACATATACACACATATATATATATATACATATACATATTATTCTTTTTTTTATTTTCATATTGTATTAATCAGGGCACATTTTAAAAAAGACCTAGGTTTCAATATGTCCTCCCTGTTAAAATAAAGGTTACATTTTCTTCTTATACAAAGATGCGGCTACAATGTGGATCAGATCAAATATGCATGCTAGTGTAACGGATGTGAAACGGCTAGCTTAGTTAGCGGTGGTTCGCGCTAAATAGCGTTTCAATCGGTGACGTCACTTGCTCTGAGACCTTGAAGTAGTGGTTCCCCTTGCTCTGCAAGGGCCGCGGCTTTTGTGGAGCGATGGGTAACGATGCTTCGTGGGTGACTGTTGTTGATGTGTGCAGAGGGTCCCTGGTTCGCCCCCGATATGGGCGAGGGGACGGTCTAAAGTTATACTGTTACACTAGCACCAGGTATAAACAAATGTCAAATGTCCTTCTTTCTGTCTCTGTCCGTCTCTCTGTTCCTGGTTGTAACATATCGTCTCTCTGTCCTCTCCCCATAGTTGACCTGCAGCAGACGTTTGAGGTGGACTCTCTGGAGTACCTGGAGGCTCTAGAGGTGATGACAGACAGACTGGAGACCAGGGTCAACTTCTGCAAGGCTCACCTCATGATGGTCACCTGCTTCGACGTGACCTGCTGCCGCAGGTAGACCAACGGACGGACCACACCTCCGCTAGGACCGTTAGGACCCAAAGGACTAGGAGCAGCTCGGATACAACAGCAGAGAGAGGGATGGAGCGGAGGGAGGGATTTCCTTGAGGAGGTGCAGAAGAACAAAGGCAGACACTAAAGATGAATATTTTTTTAAGCAGCGGGACAGGGAGCGAGGGAGGGAGGGAGAGGAGGAGGATGAAGAAGAGAATGAAGAGGAGGAAGAGAGGGTGTTTTTTTTTTTTTAAATGAGGAGTATATCTCCCACCTGACAGGAAGAGCACTTTTACTGGGGAGTTGTTGGAGATGAAGTTTGTAAATAAAGTTGTGCTTGCTTTGAATAAGGACTGGCTGATAGACGGCTATAGACACGTAGGGAAAAAAAGGAGAAAAGAACGACAGAAAAGAAAAGCAAACCAACCTTGTGTGTGAAAGACAAGTGCCTTGCGAACACTTCGAAATCGGAACCATTGCTCCTGTATTTGTGTACAGATGGTGCTAGCTGAAAAAAAGAAGAGATCTCAAAAGTAAAAAGAAGAAATAAGTTGTGGAAAGTAAAAACCACAGCTCCGTTTTACTCTGTGTTTCCTCCCCTGACTAGCTGTTCTCAGTGGCTTGTATTGTTCTGCACTAGTTAGGATTCAACTTTAGGAACTGCTACGTGTACGTTTTCTATACCTCTTTTTAAAAATTCTCTGAAGACAGTGACACCACACAGAGTGCTTTAGGGGATAGGAAATTATGTATAAGGACGGACAAGACCCAGGGAAGGGAGGTGGTGGTGGTGGTTTATCTTATGGCCCATTGATTTCATTGTCATCCCTCAGGCTATGGTAACTGAAGTATTCAGTCGGGGGTTCAGGCCTAACACACACCCACCACCCACCCGTCCCCTAACGATGATCAAGAGGTGCAGAGAGACATCAGCTAGAAAGGAGGGGAGATGGAGGGATGAACAAAGGCTAAAAGAAAATGTTATCATTAGGGGAACATCATAATAACGACCATAGAAGGGGATGGGTGTGACCATGTGATTAATGGGTTAAAGGGACACTGCTCTATTCTACAGGTCTAAAAAATGGGGGCCATCTGAGTTTAAATATGAGTGTAGAGGAAAATGTCCCATTCACTCTGCTTGGTGCCACTGTCGTGGTGCATTCACTTTCATAATAGTTTGGTGCTTGAGACAGTTTCAGATCTAAATGTTTGTATACACATACATACATATATATACACATATACACACACATACATATATATACAGTAGGAGTTATTTTAACTTGTTTTTCAAACATTGCACAAATTTCTTGTTAACAAACTATAATTTTGGCAAGTCGGTTAGGACATCTACTTTGTGCATGACACAAGTCATTTCTCCAACAGAAGTTTACATACCCTAAGTTGACTGTGCCTTTAAACAGCTTGGAAAATTCCAGAAAATGATATCATGGCTTTAGAATCTTCTGATAGGCTAATTGACATTGGAGGTGTACCTGTGGATGTATTTGAAGGCCTACTTTCAAACTCAGTGCATCTTTGCTTGACATCATGGGGAAATCTAAAGACATCAGCCAAGACCTCAGAAAAACAATTGTAGACCTCCACAAGTCTGGTTCATCCAATTTCCAATCGCATGAAGGTACCACGTTCATCTGTACAAACAATAGTACGCAAGTATAAACACCATGGGACCACGCAGCCGTCAAACCGCTCAGGAAGGAGACGCATTCTGTCTCCTAGAGATGGACGTACTTTGGTGCGAAAAGTGCAAATCAATCCCAGAACAACAGCAAAGGACCTTGTGAAGATGCTGGAGGAAACAGGTACAAAAGTATCTATATCCACAGTAAAACGAGTCCTATATCAACAAAACCTGAAAGGCCGCTCAGCAAGGAAGAAGCCACTGCTCCAAAACCGCCATAAAAAAGCCAGACTACAGTTTGCAACTGCACATGGGGACAAAGATCATACTTTTTGGAGAAATGTCATCTTGACTGATGAAACAAAAATAGAACTGTTTTGGCCATAATGACCATCATTATGTTTGGAGGAAAAAGGGGGAGGCTTGTAAGCCGAAGAACACCATCCCAACCGTGAAGCACCGGGGTGGCAACATCATGTTGTGGGGTGCTTTGCTGCAGGAGGGACTGGTGCACTTCACAAAATAGATGGCAGAATGAGGGAGGAAAATTAGGTGGATTTACTGAAGCAACATCTCAAGACATCAGTCAGGAAGTTAAAGCTTGGTCGCAAATGGGTCTTCCAAATGGATAATGACCCCAAGAATACTTCCAAAGTTGTAGCAAAATGGCTAAAGGCCAACAAAGTCAAGGAGTGGCCATCACAAAGCCCTGACCTCAATCCTATAGAACATTTGTGGGCAGAACTGAAAAAGTGTGTGTGAGCAAGGAGGCCTACAAACCTGACTCAGTTAAACCAGCCAGCTCTGTCAGGAGGAATGGGACAAAATTCACCCAACTTATTGTAGGAAACTTGTGGAAGGCTACGTGAAACGTTTGACCCAAGTTAAACAATTTAAAGGCAATACTACCAAATACTAATTAAGTGTATGTAAACTTCTGACCCACTGGGAATGTGATGAAAGAAATTAAAGCTAAAATAAATCATTCTCTCTACTATTATTCTGATATTTCACATTCTTAAAATAAACTGACCTAAAACAGGGTATTTTTACTAGGATTAAATGTCAGGAATTGTGAAAAACTGAATTTGGCTTAGGTTGTATGTAAACTTCCGACTTCAACTGTATACGTATGTGTGTGTATATATACATATATGCAAATGTATGTGTATATATACACATATGTAATGTATATATGTGGGGCAAAAAAGTATTAAGTCAGCCACCAATTGTGCAAGTTCTCCCACTTAAAAAGATGAGAGAGGCCTGTAGTTTTCATCATAGGTACACTTCAACTATGACAGACAAGATGAGAAAAAAAATCCAGAAAATCACATTGTAGGATTTTTTATGAATTTATTTGCAAATTATGGTGGAAAATAAGTATTTGGTCACCTACAAACAAGCAAGATTTCTGGCTCTCACAGACCTGTAACTTCTTCAACAGCCTCCTCTGTCCTCCACTCGTTACCTGTATTAATGGCACCTGTTTGAACTTGTTATCAGTATAAAAGACACCTGTCCACAACCTGAAACAGTCACACTCCAAACTCCACTATGGCCAAGACCAAAGAGCTGTCAAAGGACACCAGAAACAAAATGGTAGACCTGCACCAGGCTGGGAAGACTGAATCTGCAATAGGTAAGCAGCTTGGTTTGAAGAAATCAACTGTGGGAGCAATTATTAGGAAATGGAAGACATACAAGACCACTGATAATCTCCCTCGATGTGGATCTCCACGCAAGATCTCACCCCGTGGGGTCAAAATGATCACAAGAACGGTGAGTAAAAATCCCAGAACCACACGGGGGGACCTAGTGAATGACCTGCAGAGAGCTGGGACCAAAGTAACAAAGCCTACCATCAGTAACACACTACGCCGCCAGGGACTCAAATCCTGCATTAAACTTTTTGGCTGGGTCTTTCAGCATGACAATGATCCAAAACACACCGCCCGGACAACGAAGGAGTGGCTTCGTAAGAAGCATTTCAAGGTCCTGGAGTGGCCTAGCCAGTCTCCAGATCTCAACCCCATAGAAAAACTTTGGAGGGAGTTGAAAGTCTGTGTTGCCTAGCAACAGCCCCAAAACATCACTGCTCTAGAGGAGATCTGCATGGAGGAATGGGCCAAAATACCAGCAACAGTGTGTGAAAACCTTGTGAAGACTTACAGAAAACATTTGACCTCTGTCATTGCCAACAAAGGGTATATAACAAAGTATTGAGATAAACTTTTGTTATTGACCAAATACTTATTTTCCACCATCATTTGCAAATAAATACATTCAAAATCCTACAATTTGATTTTTTTCTTCTCAATTTGTCTGTCATAGTTGAAGTGTACCTATGATACAAATTACAGGCCTCTCTCATCTTTTTAAGTGGGAGAACATGCACAATTGGTGGCTGACTAAATACTTTTTTGCCACACTGTATATACATATATATATATATATATATATACACACACATATATAGCCTGTTTCCTAAAATAACTTTCAGACATAAATGCTTCTTCTTCATCTTACCATCATATTTAACGACGTAGTGTCCTTGGCTGTTTTGAAAGGCATTTATAAAAAAATGTATGATTTTTTATTATCATCCTCATCATTCCCTCTCCCTCCCTTTCGTGAGAGGTCATGCCCCTTGCCCTTTCACCTATCCCCTATGTCATGGTCATGAATGAAGTATCTTATTTATTTAACTCAGGAGGCATGCTGGAACAGAGAGGTGCTGGAACCGAGAGTTGCTTGTAATTGTATAATGCATTATCCACACACCTTTTGGTCTGCAAAGTTACTATGCATTCAAAAAAAGACAAAATAATGTACATATGCTGAGCCCATTTCATATATAGATAGATTACAACATATACACTATCGTCTTTATTTGAGATTTTATTTTTTCCTCCGCTGTTTTGGTTTGTTACTTCCTCCTTTGAGATGGGAATTGTACGATTTGATGGGGGTAGGAAGAAGTAGTCCCCTAATGGTTAAGATATGATTCAGGATAGGTAATCTGATCCTAGATCTGTTCCTAAGGGCAGCTTCTACCTGGAGCCTGTTGAAGATAGTACTCTCCAGAGTCACATTCGGCTGCAACATTACAAAACCTGTGCGTAGAAACGTGTTGTGGATCAAAAAAAGATGATTGTCTTGAAAGGCTAGGGAATCGAGTCTGCTCTATTCGTTACATTTCTATCTGCGAAGTTTGAACATCTTACCTTCCTGAATACACCCTGGTCACGTCTGTGTTTGTCACCATGGAAACGTCCCACTCCGCTGTCATGGGGTCGGATGTGTTGTAAAGAGATCTATTCCTCTGGTTGCACAGTCTCTGAGAGGAGTGAGAGACGTAGCCTACTGTAGATAGCAGGATTGGACAGAACTTAATTTAGTCCATTTCGGGAAGGGAACAAATCCTCACTGAACAAAACAGCAGGCTTCAAATCTTGAAATGGTATTCAGCCAAAACGTCTCCTGAGAAGACGAAATAGAAATGGAATTTACCCGTAGTCCCATCCCGTGCTAGGCCTTACGGTGCTTTGGCTGGGCTAATTTGTGTGTGTGTTTTGAGAGAGACAGATGCACAGACCAGAGAGACAGACTATGGTTGTGTTCAGAAGGCACAAAACGGGGAGAAATAAACCAGTTTGAAATGGGAAATGAAAAAAGTTGGACCAACAATGTTTCTTCCTAATTGTGCCTGCTTGAACCCGACCCATGTCTGTGTGTAACTGTCAGCGGGAACACTTCGAACAGCGGGAACACTTCGAACAGCGGGAACACTTCGAACAGACAAACGGACTGAGAATCTGACAGTGACCCAAGGATTGCTGTAAATAAAGGCTTGTATTGGAGGAGATGAGTTGTCAATTTATTCTCTCAATTTCTTCTACACATCCACCCAGTTACCGTGCTCAACAATCCTCAGATTGAATATGAGTGTTAGTAAACCAACCATCGTCCCACAAAGCAATATGGGCACAATCATAATGTAGACAAGATCAGAACAAAGGACTTATGTTAGTACCAGGTATAAACGGGGCTAGTAAGAGTAATATTACGAACTGAGCATTTGAACCAATGTCTACCATGGATGGAACCCACTTAGTGAAACCAGGCTCCATCCACCCAGGTTTAGCTGCAGTGTCTGTCATGTAACAGATTGTCTACGTTGTGACACATCATTCCTTCTCAGGTCCTCCCCAGTGGCGGTATTAGCATACAACAGCAGAGAGCCATCCTTCTCTTTGCCTCTACATCTCACTGGGTGTTACTTCTACTGTGTGCGTGTAGGCCTACAATAGTCATTTCTCTTGCCCAATGGAGGAGAAGCAGTATCAGTGCCTGCGACCGCGACCAAGTGAGCCTTTTGTTGTCATTAGAATGTATTTGTAATATTAATGTCGCTCCGCAAGTACAATAACTTTGCCACTGAGAGAGAGAGAGAGAGAGAGAGAGAGGAGAGAGAGAGAGAGGAGAGAGGAGAGAGAGAGAGAGAGAGAGAGAGAGAGAGAGAGAGAGAGAGAAAGGCCTCTGGTGGGTTACTAGGGTTCTATATTCTCAGCCCCTGGATGAAAGGTTGCTCCTGACACCCTGCTTTGAACACCCACACGAGGGGAGAGGAGAGAAGGGGGGAGAGGCCTGTCCATGGGCGCATGAAAGGGGGTGAGGGGCCCAGGAGAGAGGAGAGAACAAATCCCATTGGTGGATGAAGAATAGGAGCTTTCCCTCCCTCTCTTTCCCTGTCTTACTGTATCCACAGTACTTCCCCATTGTCTTCACACATGGACACATCTGTAAATCTCAGCACCCTGACGCAACCCTTTGGTATAACTCACAGACATGGTAACGTGTGACTGTGGATGTTTCTCCTTAGGTATCTGTGTGTGTGTGTGTTCTCCCTCTCTCCCTCCGTCTGTCTCTGAAATGGAAACCAACCAGTCCCTGGTCATCTACTCTCCCACAGCTCGCAGCTATTTGATCCACGACGCAGTTCATTAACAGGATAGTCGTGCGATAAGATATGTTCAGACAAGGAAGGAAACGATTGAGGTTTTGTATCCGACTGTATCTCGCCATATCGCTATCTCTGATCAGCACTGAGGGAGGTTTACTGTGGGCTGGGAGACTCACTCTCTTCTGCCTCTTCCACAGGACCTGGATAGCAGGCTTTTAAATGGTAAGTAGCCTTTAAATGGGGGAAAGAAGCGTTTACACCGCTGGAACACTGGTTTATACCAGTGTGAGAGAGAGAGAGAGAGAGAGAGAGAAAAAAGGGAAGAAAAATGTCCCTAGGAGAAAGATGCCTTGATAGGTGGAGAGGCAGACAGGCGGTGAAGAGAGGGATTGGAGGGAGGGAGAGAAAGAAAGAGAGGGATGGGCGCGGGGGTGAAACATCTCTGATGTCCCTTTGATTATCTCTGGCTCTCCTGCTGGGCTCTCAGACGCCACTCATCACAGAGAGAGAAAGGGAGAGGGGGGAGGGAGGGCGAGAGAAAGGGGGAGGGCGGGAGAGAATGACGGGAATAAAGAAAGCCAAGCCTATCAAAATGGAAGCTGAAGAGATGATCGTGAATCCAATCTGAGAGTAATAGATGATTTAGAAATGGTCTGTTCATTGTATAGTTCTCTGCAGAGAGAGAGAGGGGGGGTGATATCTAGTTCTCTCATTGTCCTCCACAGACAGACAGACATTTCAGACTGACTGGGTTCGAACCAGAGTTTCCCCGCGTGCCACAAAACTGTTAGCCTGCAGAGCTAAAGCATATAGGCATCAACACCAATCGGTCACATATACAGTACACCTCAAGTCAAATTAGCTAGACACGGCTGGATCAAATCGGAGTGTTGGACTAGTAACTGAAAGGTTGCAAGTTCAAATTCCCGAGCTGACAAGGCACAAATCTGTCGTTCTGCCCCTGAACAGGCAGTTAAACCCACTGTTCCTAGGCCGTCATTGAAAATAAGAATTTGTTCTTAAATGACTTTCCTAGTTAAATAAAGGTAAAATAAAATAAAAAATTCCATAAAAACCTGAAAGTTCATCTGTATGTAGGTGGACAAACTGACGGTTATCCGAAAGCAATAATATGAGGGCGTGTGTTAGTGCCACTACCGGCACGACGTGACGCAGTCGCTATAGGGCGGAGCCCACGTCATCCTTATGAGACTCAAATCACTAGAGAGACCTGGTAAGATGGCTGTGGAAGTAACACCATCACTAGGGTTGCACAATTCCAGTCATTTCCCCCCAAATTCCCCGGGTTCCCAGAAATCGCAGTTGAAGGATACCAGTAATCAGGAGAGAATAAGCAGGGAGTCAGGGAACCTCGAACCGGAGGTTCAGGGAAAGATCATCCTTAACAAAGAGCCATACAAACCCCCCAGCTAGAAGCTACATCAGGAACACCCCGAGAGAGTGACCAATTAGAAATCATCCAAAGAGCCATACAAACCCCCAGCTAGAAGCTACATCAGGAACACCCCGAGAGAGTGACCAATTAGAAATCATCCAAAGAGCCATACAAACCCCCAGCTAGAAGCTACATCAGGAACACCCCGAGAGAGTGACCAATTAGAAATCATCCAAAGAGCCATACAAACCCCCAGCTAGAAGCTACATCAGGAACACCCCGAGAGAGTGACCAATTAGAAATCATCCAAAGAGCCATACAAACCCCCAGCTAGAAGCTACATCAGGAACACCCCGAGAGAGTGACCAATTAGAAATCATCCAAAGAGCCATACAAACCCCCCAGCTAGAAGCTACATCAGGAACACCCCGAGAGAGTGACCAATTAGAAATCATCCAAAGAGCCATACAAACCCCCAGCTAGAAGCTACATCAGGAACACCCCGAGAGAGTGACCAATTAGAAATCATCCAAAGAGCCATACAAACCCCCCAGCTAGAAGCTACATCAGGAACACCCCGAGAGAGTGACCAATTAGAAACGCCATCCACAGCTTAGACCGCACAGTCAGTCCATCAGCAGCCGAATGCCACGTTGTGTTCTCACAGTGGGAAATACAGTCATCAGTGTACACAAGGTTTACCTAAGGTTTATGTAAGGTTTAACAGCGGAAGTAGATGGTTAGGACTAAGTGAGAGAGACATGCAGAGATGAGATGGTATAACTGATAGGCCACTGCTAAACACACACACACACACACACACACAAAAGCAGCGATGGTACAACTGATAGCCCTCTCTATTAAACCCACAAACACAAGACTAGGGTTCTCCTGAACACAACAGTGCCTTCCATTCTCTGCTATAATCGCCCAACAAGCATACAGCACCGGGGTGCTATTCCCTCCCAGCAGGTGACATCACTCTGCAGGATGCTATCTGAGGGAGGAGGGGGGCAGGAGCCCTAATCCATGTCTCTCTAGTCACAACGCTGGCCAGTTTTAGGGGGAGTTAACTAGCAAAACACTGTGTGGCCATATCCGGAGATAAGTGTGTACACACACACACACACACGGAAGTACACAGGAACCAGCTCAGACAAGGAGACAGATCTGAACCCAGCTCACACGCAGTTAAAGAGGTTGTTTCAGTGTGTTTAATGGGTTATGAAGAATGACAGGGAACAAAATGAAAACTAAAATGAAGCTCTAGAAATTATGCAATATCAACCAAACAACACTTCACCGTCATTACACTAAAAACAGGTGCTACTTTCCGAAGAGCCATGGGCTTCTCAAATCCCCTCGGGTGGCTAGGGCAGGTTGCTAGGCACGGTCCAACTCCGCCCGACACTCCTCCAACTTCCTGATGAGGTCAGAGGTCAGGGGGTGCTGGTTGCCGTGAGTAACCTTCATGATGTCATAGGCCTGCAGGGGAGACAGGAGAGAGCAGGGGTGTAATTCAGTGAGGTGGTGTGTTCATTACCTTACCCGTACAAATGTGTTGACTAGGGCTGACATGACTCTCTACATGCTACCAGCCTGAAACTCATACTGTATCTGTTGTACAAAGTCTATCTAAACCAGGATTATTCCAATCTTACCCTACAAGGCCCGGAGTACGGCTGTTTTTCAGTTCCACCTGATAATTAAATGCACCCACCTGATGTCCTATGTCTAAATCAGTCCCTGATTAGACAGGAAGAACAACAGCAGTGGAACTGGCTGGAGGTCTAGATTGGAGTTTGAGGGACCTAAATGTTGTGTAACGTTGCAACCCCCTGAACCGAGCCCTGAGATAGATGAGGGGAGACGGGGATAGGGCAGCCATAACAATGGTTCACCGCCCAGCTCACCAGTCTCAGTGTGTGCTGTGCGTCCCCCAGGTGAACCAGAAAGTGCTGGAGCTTGGCGACTCTCATCAGCTGGATGGCGTGGGCAGGGTGGGGGTCTGGGTAGTATTGCCTGGGGAGAGAGGAGGGGGGTAGGGTGATTAGTGGGGTGGGAGTACAGCCAGTTTGAACAAGACAGCAACTTTCATATCAGCAAAATCTGAGCATTCGAACACGCCTGACTGGAGTGTCAGGTGGGCAGGTTTTGCAGTTCTGGGACGGTTCCATTAGTTCCACTTCGCAAGACAAGCTGACGTAAGTGTGGCTCTCAAGTATTTGGAGGAACACAAATACTATTTGAACCCAGGTCTGTCTCACAGTGCTCAAAGACAGTTATACTAGACAGACAGGAGAGAGTAGCGCTTCGTTTCCACTCCACTGTTCTTCTGTTAAGGAATCATTTTTCTTCCAGTGGTAAACGAGAAAGAGAGAGGGGTGTAGATAGAGGAGGTTGGTCAAATGGAGAGAACACAAGAAAAGTGTTTCCTGGCATCAAAATAAACCAAATGTGGTGCACTAACTGGTACACTATCTGGGTAAATATGACCATTGGTTTATCTCTGGAAATAAACATTTACTTCGCTCGACTTTACACTCTTATCATAGAGCGGGGAGGGTTAGAACTGCACTATCATGTCATATATAAACACGCACAGAGAGATCATGTCAGACAGAGAGAGAGGGAGAGAGAGTGAGGGAGGGAGAGAGGGAGAGAGAGTGAGGGAGAGAGAGTGAGCGAGCGAGAGAGAGGGAGAGAGAGTGAGGGAGGGAGAGAGGGAGAGAGAGTGAGGGAGAGAGAGTGAGGGAGGGAGAGAGGGAGAGAGAGTGAGGGAGAGAGAGTGAGCGAGCGAGAGAGAGGGAGGGAGAGAGCGAGAGAGAGAGGGAGAGAGAGAGAGAGAGAGAGTTAAAGTGGAGCAGAGAGAGAGAGAGAGAGAGAGAGAGAGAGAGAGAGAGAGAGAGAGAGTTAAAGTGGAGCAGAGAGTGCCCTATCCAAATAGGTCAGAGAGCAGAGCCTTATGCCTCTGGTTGAATTATGAAGAATCTACACTCCCACGGATAATACACACTCTTACAGAACACAAACTCACTTACAGAAAGGATACACACTCGTACGGGTCGTTTACACTAGGAAGCGATATCGCGCTGTGAAACAACGGAAGCCATTCACTTCCAATGGCAGGAAAGCAAGAGAAGAGAAGTGGGCGGGGGACTGTTGAGTGATGCGAGCATGGGCGAGGGAGCTCAACAGGGCGGGACTAAAGTTGGGGAAAACGGAATTTTATTCAAATCCTCTGCGATATCGCCACTCGAGTGACCATTTTCCCAATAGCTTCCAACCACTACTGGATTGGCTGACAATGGCTGTTGATACATAGCACTACCTAGCTTGCTTGCTAGCACCCACATGAGGACGGGGCTAGTGTGGCTAGGCGAGTGCCGCTCGTATAGTGTAAACGCACTGTTAGAGAACACACACACACAGAGAATACACTCACTCTTAGAGAACACACACACACACAGAGAATACACTCACTCTTAGAGAACACACACACTCTTAGAGAACACACACGCACTCTTAGAGAACACACATACACTCTTAGAGAACACACACACACTCTTAGAGAACACACACACACTCTTAGAGAACACACACAGATAATACACACACTAAGAGAATACACACTCTTAGAGAATACACACACACTCTTAGAGAACACACACACTCTTAGAGAAGACACACAGAGAATACACACACTAACAGAATACACACACTAAGAGCACACACAGAGAATACACACACTCTTAGAGAATACACAGATAATACACACACTCTTAGAGATTACACGCAGGCTTAGAGAATACACACACTAAGAGAATACACACAGAGAATACACACACACACAGAGAATACACACAGTCTTAAAGAATACACACACTAGAGAATACACACAGAGAATACACACACACACATAGAGAATACACACTCTTAGAGAATACAGACACACAGAGAATACAGACACACAGAGAATACAGACACACAGAGAATACAGACACACAGAGAATACACAAACACACAGAGAATACACAAACACAGAGAATACACACACACAGAGAATACACACACACAGAGAATACACACACACAGAGAATACACAAACACAGAGAATACACACACACAGAGAATACACACACACAGAGAATACACACACACAGAGAATACACAAACACAGAGAATACACACACACAGAGAATACACAAACACAGAGAATACACACACACAGAAAATACACAAACACAGAGAATACACACACACAGAGAATACACACACACAGAGAATACACAAACACAGAGAATACACACACACAGAGAATACACACACACAGAGAATACACACACAGAGAATACACACACACAGAGAATACACACACACAGAGAATACACACACAGAGAATACACAAACACAGAGAATACACACACAGAGAATACACAAACACAGAGAATACACACACACAGAGAATACACACACACAGAAAATACACAAACACAGAGAATACACAAACACAGAGAATACACACAGAGAATGCACACTGTAAGAGAATACACTTGCAACACTACACAACAGGTTTGCGTGGGGAACGGCTCTTGAACCCAAACCAACCAATGTTGTTGTTGTTTATGGTGAACAGACAAACGGTAGTTTATATGGACATCTTGAGACAGGAGAGCAGAGCGACACCAGATGCCATAGAATTTCTAAAACAGTCCCTTCCTCATGGTTTATTCACGTCAACTTGATTGCAGTTGAAAGTGTTGGTTTTACAACAGCGGTGGCCCACCTTTCTCCTGGAAAACCACAGCAGGTTTTTGCTCTAGCCCTCTTGGAGGAGGGTTGGCCACCCCTGAATTACACAATGTGTCACCGGGACAGATGGAAGCCGTCTGACATTTATAGAAAAGTTCATCCAGAATCAAATGGACTATAGATCATTTGAGTGACATCTTTCTGATGAGTGCCAACCGAACGACAACAAATAAAGAGAGGCAGACAGTGGAACACTAAATGTCAACATTAAAGTAGGTTTTTCAGAGCCATATTATTTCTTATCACGTCCAGCCATGGGTTCATTAATATCACAGTAATTGGTGTACTGCTCAATAGGCCAAAAACACACAGAGTGCCGTGGAGCACTCACCACGCCTCAATGACTTATTGAGAGGAGCTCAGACACACAAGCTCACGCACGCACACACACACACTTTCTCTGCCTCAAGCATTTATCAACAAAAACTGTTTGGCTATAACGCACTCAAGGAGAGAACTATCCAATTAAATCTCCAATTAGAAGTCAATGCTGGGGTGGTTTCTCATATCACACACACACCGAGAAAAAAGAGGTCTGCATTAGAAAGTGAGCACAGACAGACAGACAGACAGACAGACAGACAGACAGACAGACAGACAGACAGACAGACAGACAGACAGACAGACAGACAGACAGACAGAAGACAGACAGACAGACAGACAGACAGACAGACAGACAGACAGACAGACAGACAGACAGACAGACAGACAGACAGACAGACAGACAGACAGACAGACAGACAGACAGACAGACAGACACAGACAGACAGACAGACAGACAGACAGACAGACAGACAGACAGACAGACAGACAGACAGACAGACAGACAGACAGACAGACAGACAGACAGACAGACAGACAGACAGACAGACAGACAGACAGACAGACAGACAGACAGACAGACAGACAGACAGACAGACAGACAGACAGACATCTTTTTCTGAGACAGTGACAGACAGACAGACAGACAGACAGACAGAAGACAGACAGACAGACAGACAGACAGACAGACAGACAGACAGACAGACAGACAGACAGACAGACAGACAGACAGACAGACAGACAGACAGACAGACAGACAGACAGACAGACAGACAGACAGACAGACAGACAGACAGACAGACAGACAGACGACAGACAGACAGACAGACAGACAGACAGACAGACAGACAGACAGACAGACAGACAGACAGACAGACAGACAGACAGACAGACAGACAGACAGACAGACAGACAGACAGACAGACAGACAGACAGACAGACAGACAGACAGACAGACAGACAGACAGACAGACAGACAGACAGACAGACAGACAGACAGACAGACAGACAGACAGACAGACAGACAGACAGACAGACAGACAGACAGACAGACAGACAGACAGACAGACAGACAGACAGACAGACAGACAGACAGACAGACAGACAGACAGACAGACAGACAGACAGACAGACAGACAGACAGACAGACAGACAGACAGACAGACAGACATCACATCACATCACATCACATCACATCACATCACATGGCGAGTCAGACTCCATCTAGCCCAAACCAAAGCTGTCTGATTTTACGAACCATCAGCAAGCCAACTAAAACAATCCACAAACATGTAAACAACTACATCAAAGACCAAACAATGTCTTAGATGCCCTAGAAAGACAAAGTACCTTCCATGTGAAACTACTTTGTAAGAGATGAAGGCTGAACGTGGTGGTAGATCATTCTTAGGGGATTTTTCAAAAGAACTGGAATCATCCATTGGTCTCATTAAGATCCATTCAGGTAATTCAGCTAATTCCACTATTCAGATCAACCGCTCTATCAACCGCTCTAACCGTAACTAATACAGCATGTAGAGTAGTGTATGGTTGATTTGGTTGATTTCTGGTTGATTTCCTCCCAGCATTCAAACATGTGTGCTAGATGACTGACTTTATCAGTAACATAAATGTCCTAAGCGTAAAGCCATGGTGTCATGTCTACATTTGTAAAACCTACTGCAGTCAATACTGTATGCAGGCACTGCTTAAGGCAGTGTGTGTGTGTGTCTGTGTGTGTATGTGTGTTTTTTGTGTGTGTGGGGGTGGGGGGGGGCATAAAAGTCTAATCAAATCCAGTTTAATTTCTACAGCACAATAACTAGAGCACAATAACTCTCCATGCCTCTTGGTCCTAGGCTTTGGGATAGTTAAAATGCCAGTGACAGAGGACCTGAGGAACCTACTGGGTACATAACTTAAAAGCATGTCTGACACGTATTGGGGTGCATAATCGTGGATTGATTTAAAAACCAATAGAAGAATCATAAAATGTATTCTAAAACTGCAGAGACCTTAAGACCGATGTAATGTAATGTAATGTAATGCTCTCCGTCTGGTCTTGGTCCGTACCCGTGCTGCAGCATTCTGTTTGCAGTTGACCAATGGCTTTCTTTGGTAGACCAGACAGGAGAGCATTACCTGGCGTTTTATCTTTATTACCTGTGAATTCAAATGTGCGGCCAGATTCTCTGTCTATGATTTGACTCCAACAATAAGTACCTTGGTCTTGTCTTGATTTAGCTGGAGGAAGTTGTGAGCCATCCAAGTATTTAAATCACTAATACAGTCTAATCATTTATCAATCGAGCTAAAATCCTCGGGTGATACATAAATGCAAAGTCGTGTATCGTCTGCGTAGTAGTGAAAATCGAATCCTGGGCTTTCTGATAATGCTGCCAAGGGGTAACACAGAGCCGTCGGACAATAAACAGTGCACTCAAAGATTTCAGACCCCTTGACTTTTTCCTCATTTTGCTACGTTACAGTCTTATTCAAAAAATGTATTGCATAGTTTTTTTCCTCATCAATCTACACACAAAACCAATAATGACAAAGCAAAAACAGGTTTTTAGAAATGGTTGCTAATAAAAAAAATATATATATATATCACATTTACATAAGTATTCAGACCCTTTACTCAGTACTTTGTTGAAGCACCTTTTGGTAGCGATTACAGCCTCGGGTCTTCTTGGTTATGACGCTACAAGCATGGCACACCTGTATTCCCAGTCTCAGGTCCTGAGCGCTTTGGAGCAGGTTTTCATCAAAGCTCTCTTTGTACTTTGCTTCGTTCATCTTTGCCTCAATTTTGACTAGTCTCCCAGTCCCTGCCGCTGAAAAACATCCCCAAAGCATGATGCTGCCACCACCATGCTTCACCGTAGGGATGGTGCCAGGTTTCCTCCAGACGTGACGCTTGGCATTCAGGCCAAAGAGTTCAATCTTGGTTTCACCAGACTAGGGAATCTGGTCTGAGAGTCTTTAGGTGCCTTTTGGCAAACTCCAAGTGGGCTGTCATGTGCCTTTTACTGAGGAGTGGCTTCCGTCTGGCCATTCTATCATAAAAGGCCTGATTGGTGAAGTGCTGCAGAAATGGTGTGTAACCATCGGGTTCTTGGTCACCTCCCTGACCAAAGTCCTTCTCCCCCGATTGCTCAGTTTGTCCGGATGTCCAGCTCTAGGAAGAGTCTTGGTGGTTCCAAACTTCTTTCTTTTAAGAATGATGGAGTCCACTGTGGTCTTGAGGACCTTAAATGCTTCAGAAATCTGTGCCTTGACACAATTCTGTCTCAGAGCTCTACGGACAATTCCTTCAATCTCATTGGATTGGTTTTTGCTCTGACATGAATTGTCAACTGTGGGACCTTATATATAGACAGGTGTGCGCCTTTCAAAATAATGTGAAATCAATTGAATTTACCACTGGTGGACTCCAATTAAGTTTTAGAAACATCTCAAGGATGATCAATGCGAACAGGATGTACCTGAGCTCAATATCAAGTCTCATAGCAAAGGCTCTGAATACTTATGTAAATAAGGTATTTCGGTTTTAATAAATTTGCAAATATTTCTAAAAAACAGTTTTTGCTTTGTCATTATGGGGTATTGTGTGTAGATTGCTGAAAATTTGTATCTATTTAATCCATTTTAGAATGAGGCTATAACTTAACAAAATGTGGAAAAAGTCAAGGGGTCTGAATATTTTCCCAATGCACTGAACAATACCGGATCCAAAATTGAACCTTGTGGAACGCCATGTGTTATGCATTTTCTCTGAATTGTGTTCACCAACGGTTACAAAAAAACTCTCGACCAGTTAAATAGATCCAAAACCAACATAGAACTGGGCCTAGCCAGCCCACCTCTCTAGTCTGTCCAGAAGGACATTATGGTCAACATTGTCGAATTCAGCACTAAAATCCAAGAGTACAAGGACAAAGAGCCTTTCAGCATCTGTGTTGGCACTAAGATCATTTACCACTTTAACTAAGCCTGTCTCTGTGCTGGGCACAAAAACGTTTTTTTTTAGTGCAGTGGGGAAGGTCCCTGTTAACAGGGAGTGATTAACAATAGCTTGCACTACTTCAGATATGGAATTACATTTTTTAAAGAAGGTGGTGGGGATAGGTAGAGGCTTAAAATTGTATTATCACTTTCCTGAGCATGTTTGTGTCAACCAGGGAAAATAAATCTATCGTGCATTTGTCTGGTAGGCTAGGGCACATATCATCAAACTTCTCATCAGGTCTTGCTTGACTGATACCCAGCCTAATGTTTGTTATCTTATCTCTGATAAGGGTAGGATTTATCAAGCCATGGTTGAGAAGAGCGCTCTGGAATTATTCTGGATTATTAGTGACCCAGCTAGAAAAATGAGCCTGTCTGCCATTTCTAATTGTCTTGTTATAAATGCCAAGTTGCTCGCTCAGAAGATCATAATGGACCTGCAACTTTGACTTTCTCCACTTCTGCTCTGCCTTTCTCCAATTTTTGCTTAATTGATTCGTATCCACACTCATCAAAGGGGCTCTCCATTTGGATGTGGCCTTATTAAAACTTTACTGGAGCTATGGCATCAATGGTTGTCCTTCATTTTCTATGGAGTCTCTGGACCTACTCACTGTCACAGTCATACTCTGGATCTAGTTTTGTCCCATGGAATAAATGTTGTGGATCTTAATGTTTTTCCTCATAATTCTGGACTATCGGACCACCATTTTATTACGTTTGCAATTGCAACTAATAATCTGCTCGGACCCCAACCAAGGAGCATCAAAAGTCGTGCTATAAATTCACAGACAACACAAAGATTCCTTGATGCCCTTCCAGACTCCCTCTGCCTACCCAAGGACATCAGAGGACAAAAATCAGTTAACCACCTAACTGAGGAACTCAATTTAACCTTGCGCAATACCCTAGATGCAGTTGCACCCCTAAAAACTAAAAACATTTCTCACACGAAACTAGCTCCCTGATATACAGAAAACACCCGAGCTCTGAAGCAAGCTTCCAGAAAATTGGAACAGAAATGGCCCCACACCAAACTGCAAGTCTTTCGACTAGCTTGGAAAGACAGTACCGTGCATTATCGAAGAGCCCTCACTGCTGCTCGATCATCCTATTTTTTCAACATAATTGAGGAAAATAAGAACAATCCGAAATGTATTTTTGATACTGTCGCCAAGCTAACTAAAAAGCAGCATTCCCCAAGTGAGGATGGCTTTCACTTCAGCAGTAATAAATTCATGAACTTCTTTGAGGAAAAGATCATGATTATTAGAAAGCAAATTATGGACTCCTCTTTAAATCTGCGTATTCCTTCAAAGCTCAGTTGTCCTGAGCCTGCACGACTCTGCCAGGACCTAGGATCAAGAGAGACACAAGTGTTTTAGTACTATATCTCTTGACACAATGCTGAAAATAATCATGGCCTCTAAACCTTCAAGCTGCATACTGGACCCTATTCCAACTAAACTACTGAAAGTGCTGCTTCCTGTGCTTGGCCCTCCTTTGTTGAACATAAACGGCTCAAAAAGTTTAGAAAATGGTGTTGCGCAGCAACTCACTGCCTTCCTGAAGACAAACAATGTATATGAAATGCTTCAGTCTGGTTTTAGACCCCATCATAGCACTGAGACTGCACTTGTGAAGGTGGTAAATTACCTTTTAATGGCATCAGACCGAGGCTTTGCATCTGTTCTCGTGCTCCTAGACCATAGTGCTGCTTTTGATACCATCGATCACCACATTCTTTTGGAGAGATTGGAAACCCAAATTGGTCTACATGGACAAGTTCTGGCTGGTTAGATCTTATCTGTCGGAAAGATATCAGTTTGTCTCTGTGAATGGTTTGTCCATTTCGGTGTTCCTCAAGATTCCGTTTTAGGACCACTATTGTTTTCACTATATATTTTACCTCTTGGGGATGTCATTCGAAAACATAATGTTAACTTTCACTGCTATGCGGATGACACACAGCTGTACATTTCAATGAAACATGGTGAAGCCCCAAAATTGCCCTCGCTAGAAGTCTGTGTTTCAGACATAAGGAAGTGGATGGCTGCAAACTTTCTATTTTTAAACTCGGACAAAACAGAGATGCTTGTTCTAGGTCCCAAGAAACAAAGAGATTTTCTGTTTACAATTAATCTTAATGGTTGTATAGTCGTCTCAAATAAAGCTGTGAAGGACCTCGGCGTTACTCTGGACCCTGATCTCTCTTTTGACGAACATATCAACACTGTTTCAAGGACAGCTTTTTTCCATCTACGTAACATTGCAAAAATCAGAAACTTTCTGTCCAAAAATGATGCATAAAAATTAATCCATGCTTTTTTTTTTTACTTCTAGGTTAGACTACTGCAAAGTTCTACTTTCCGGCTACCCGGATAAAGCACTAAATAAACTTCAGTTAGTGCTAAATACGGCTGCTAGAATCCTGACTAGAACCAAAAAATGTGATCATATTACTCCAGTGCTAGCCTCCCTACACTGGCTTCCTGTTAAGTCAAGGTCTGATTTCAAGGTTTTACTGCTAACCTACAAAGCATTACATAGGCTTGCTCCTACCTACCTCTCTGATTTGGTCCTGCCGTACATACCTACACGTACCCTACGGTCACAAGACACAGGCATCCTAATTGTCCCTAGAATTTTTAAGCAAACAGATGGAGGCAGGGCTTTCTCCTATAGAGCTCAATTTTTATGGAATGGTCTGCCTACCCATGTGAGAGACGCAGACTCGGTCTCAACCTTTAAGTCTTTACTGAAGACTCATCTCTTCAGTGGGTCATATGATTGAGTGTAGTCTGGCCCAGGAGTGTGAAGGTGAATGGAAAGGCTCTGGAGCAACGAACCGCCCTTGCTGTCTCTGCTTGGCCGGTTCCCCTCTTTCCACTGGGATTCTCTGCCTATAACCCTATTACAGCGGCTGAGTCACTGGCTTACTGGTGCACTTTCATGCATCACTTGAGGGGGTTGAGTCACTGATGTGATCTTCCTGTCTGGGTTGGTGTCCCCCTTGGGTTGTGCCGTGGCAAAGATCTTTGTGGGCTATACTCCGCCTTGTTTCAGGATGGTAAGTTGGTGGTTGAAGATATCCCTCTAGTGGTGTGGGGGCTGTGCTTTGGCAAAGTTGGTGGGGTTATATCCTTCCTGTTTGGCTCTGTCCAGGGGTATCATCGGATGGGGCCACAGTGTCTCCTGACCCCTCCTGTGCTGACTTGCTGCACCCTCGACAACTACTGTGATTATTATTTTTTGACCATGCTGGTCATTTATGAACATTTGAACATCTTGGCCATGTTCTGTTATAATCTCCACCCGGCACAGCCAGAAGAGGACTGGCCACCCCTCATAGCCTGGTTCCTCTCTAGGTTTCTTCCTAGGTTTTGGCCTTTCTAGGGAGTTTTTCCTAGCCACCATGCTTCTACACCTGCATTGTTTGCTGTTTGGGGTTTTAGGCTGGGTTTCTGTACAGCACTTTGAGATATCAGCTGATGTATGAAGGGATATACAAATACATTTGATTTGATTTTGATATTAAAGTTATCAACTAAATCATCAGAAAGGGAAGGCGGAATAGGTGGAGTATTGTTCATACATTCAGTAAAATCTGTAACAACTTCAGAGGTCAGATAGCGTTTCTTAATAATGTGTTCAGTATTAGCCTGTACTATGGTTAAACAGGTAGTAAAGAATCCACAGTGGTGATCAGATAAAGCAACATCAACAATAGAGGAGGCTTCAATAGAAAGCCCCTTGGTAATAATCAGGTCCAGAGTATGTCCGTGGTTATGGTTGGGCCCAGTAGAAAGCCCCTTGGTAATAATCAGGTCCAGAGTATGTCCGTAGTTATGGGTGGGCCCAGTAGAAAGCCCCTTGGTAATAACCAGGTCCAGAGTATGTCCGTGGTTATGGGTGGGCCCAGTAGAAAGCCCCTTGGTAATAACCAGGTCCAGAGTATGTCCGTGGTTATGGGTGGGCCCAGTAGAAAGCCCCTTGGTAAATAACCAGTCTGAAGACAGCCATGTTTCAATGAGAAACATGCAATCAACTTTGCGCTCAGTAAGGAGGTCATTCACAAGAAAGGTTTTACTAGTGATTGCTCTGACATTATAAGCGCCCTATTCATTGAGTGCGGGCCACTCTGCCCCTAGGGCATCTGCCTCAAGGTAACCAACGGAATAACAACCAAATTTTGAACACTAGAAACCACATTTTCTGGCAGTCTCCAATCTATCAAAATGGTAGGAGATGGCCATTTGTATAAACTCACTAGAAGGTCGAGTTAAAGGAACATAAATTAGGCTACTCACAATAAACATAGTGCCATTTCTACAGGAGTTGATATATTTTCCAAGTCATCTGTTGCTTATTCTGACAGGGAGGACTGAATCACTACCAGACCCTGTCTGTCAGTCTGACAGGGAGGACTGAGTCACCACCAAACCCTGTCTGTCAGTCTGACAAGGAGGACTGAATCACTACCAGACCCTGTCTGTCAGTCTGACAGGGAGGACTGAATCACTACCAGACCCTGTCTGTCAGTCTGACAGGGAGGACTGAGTCACCACCAAACCCTGTCTGTCAGTCTGACAAGGAGGACTGAATCACTACCAGACCCTGTCTGTCAGTCTGACAGGGAGGACTGAATCACTACCAGACCCTGTCTGTCAGTCTGACAGGGAGGACTGAATCACTACCAGACCCTGTCTGTCAGTCTGACAGGGAGGACTGAGTCACCACCAAACCCTGTCTGTCAGTCTGACAAGGAGGACTGAATCACTACCAGACCCTGTCTGTCAGTCTGACAGGGAGGACTGAATCACTAACAGACCCTGTCTGTCAGTCTGACAGGGAGGACTGAGTCACCACCAAACCCTGTCTGTCAGTCTGACAGGGAGGACTGAATCACTACCAGACCCTGTCTGTCAGTCTGACAAGGAGGACTGAATCACTACCAGACCCTGTCTGTCAGTCTGACAGGGAGGACTGAATCACTACCAGACCCTGTCTGTCAGTCTGACAGGGAGGACTGAGTCACCACCAAACCCTGACCTGTCAGTCTGACAGGGAGGACTGAATCACTGTCTGTCAGTCTGACAGACCCTGTCTGTCAGTCTGACAGGGAGGACTGAATCACTACCAGACCCTGTCTGTCAGTCTGACAGGGAGGACTGAATCACCACCAAACCCTGTCTGTCAGTCTGAGAGGACCCTGACCCTGTCTGTCAGTCTGACAGGGAGGACTGAGTCACCACCAAACCCTGTCTGTCAGTCTGACAGGGAGGACTGAATCACTACCAGACCCTGTCTGTCAGTCTGACAGGGAGGACTGAGTCACCACCAAACCCTGTCTGTCAGTCTGACAGGGAGGACTGAATCACTACCAGACCATGTCTGAAAGTCTGACAGGGAGGACTGAATCACTAACAGACCCTGTCTGTCAGTCTGACAGGGAGGACTGGATCACTACCAAACCCTGTCTGTCAGTCTGACAGGGAGGACTGAATCACTACCAAACCCTGTCTGTCAGTCTGACAAGGAGGACTGAATCACTACCAGAACCTGTCTGTCAGTCTAACAGGGAGGACTGAATCACTACTAGACCCTGTCTGTCAGTCTGACAGGGAGGACTGAATCACTACCAGACCCTGTCTGTCAGTCTCTAAAACAGGTTGTGATTTTGCTGGAAATAATCCCGGAGCCACTGCGGTTAGGGTGAATCCTGTCTCTTTAAAAAAACGCTGGTTGCTCCCACAGCAGATCAAAGTGGTCAACAAAAAGAGACATTCCTGTCGTTGCAAAGTTTCTCCAGGTACTCGTCTAGGGCAAAATGCTCTGAACCCCTTCGGAAGGCACAGGAGGGGGGCCAGGGATAATTATTCTCTTCCCTGTGCCAGCGAGGATGTTTAAACCGACTCATCGACAGCTCTACTATAGGAGGCGTTTTCCAACAGATTTGGTTTTCCAGGGTCACAGCAAGGTCGGTGCAGTTAGAAAACAGGTCATCTTCTTCTGGCAGCCGAGCTAACAGCTCCAGGATCTCTTTCCTGAGCTTGATGGTGGTGCATTTTCCAGAATAACAGCACGATAAACTGGACAAGAAAACACATATCGATATGAGATTAACCACATGAGAAAACTCACACACACATATGGAATTGTGCTGTGTGTTGCCATGGTAAGTGGCAATGGGGAGGGTGTGTGTTGGGGGATGTTCTCTCTCCTCCTCTACATTAGTGTTCCCCGGCATGATCATTACCAAGAACAAAGAGCTGTCTCTCCACTGGGACCACTTTACTGGAATATTAAATCACTCACTCACACACACACACACACACACACACACACACACACACACACACACACACACACACACACACACACACACACACACACACACACACACACACACACACACACATTCATGCCACGCAAACACACACATACACCCTACTCAAAAGCGCTAGGGAATGCCAAGGATGCGGTTCGCTCGGTAAAGACACTCATTATTAATCTGCCTTTATAGACAAAAACAGAACGCTCTCTCTCTCTCTCTCCCTCTCACATGGATTTAGAGCTCTTGTCCGTCACACTCTGATGCCTGGCGTAATCAATCCCAGATCCCTCCTGCTGGACTCTGGGACCTGCTATAGATCCTGACGCCACTGTGAGAGTAAGCCAATACTCTGATCAGCCTGATCAATGGCTTTGACCAGACCCTCATATCCCACCGCTGACACCAGCAACACATGGAAAGGTCAGACAAACCTCATAGAACACTGGTGAGAGGGGAGACAGTTGGAGGGAGAGAGAGAGAGACTTAGAGACACAGAGAGCGAGAGAAAGAAAGGAATTATGATTCTTTCCTTAGATTCATCAACAGCTTGTATGTAAAACAGCCTCCCTCCCTCTCTCTCCTCTCCCCCGAGCACGCTCCTGGGAGTCGAGTCTCTTTCCTGGCCCCTTCCTTTACCTCTCTCCCCCACTCCTCACCCCCACTACTTTTAACAGCAGTGACAGAGGGTGCTACAGACTGTATGCCGTTACTCTCTGCCACACCTCGCTGGCATGCTGGCCATCACCCAGCACCAGGGCTGGAATTAACTTAATACATTACGTTTGTTAAAATCCAAATCTTTTTTTTGAAAAACCCTCATAGAAAACATTGGGCACTGTTGAATTCATGCATTTCAATGCACTTCCTGAAATGAACTGCCCCTTACTCTGCTGTACACTGCACTTCCTGAAATTAAATGCCCCTTACTCTGCTGTACACTGCACTTCCAGCATGGCAGTTGTTGTCTCGTTCTGCAGCTCCGATTTTGACAGAAGTGTATCATGAATCAAAGCTACACCCGTCCTAGCAACCTCTGGGACATTTTTACTGACTGCTCCTTTCCATTCAACTGTCTACAGTCGCTTACTGTGATCTGCTATGTAGCACAGAGCAGTCTTTCATGAGCAATAACACGCCCACTGATAGGTCTTCCACTGGCCTTCAACTTGCTGTTGTCTACTGTCTCCCTGTTTTATTGGACTGTAGGTGTGTGTGATCATGTGTTGGTAACCTGTACAAGACCTGGCGAGAGAAATCCCCCTGGAGGGGAATATTCTATTCAACCTGTTCCTCTGTATTTTTTCATTCTCTCCCTCCCTCTTTCTTCAGAACCTCAAAGAACTCAGAGAGGGGAGGATGTGTGTGTGTGTGTGTGTGAGGACGAGTGCATCGCTTGACTGCGACCCTCTTTTTCTTTTCCTTTAACAGCCGAGTCGTAATAAAGAGAAGACCTCCATCCCTCACACGCACACGCACACACTGTAGCTGTGAAACATACTGTAAGTCAAATACCCTGTCCATCTCCCTTTCTCTCCATAGCAGAGCGGTCTGTATTGGCATGTATTGGTGACATGTTCTATGCTTGGATATTGGCGTGAAGACATTTGTCATAGTATCAAAAATGAATTCACACCAGCCACTGCAGCGTGTTGGCTCAGTGTACTAAGGCTTGTAACCATGGGTGACACACATACACACCCCACGCACAAGTACGTGCACAAGTGCACACACACACACACATTGGCAGCTCATGACAACAAGCCCCATATCCCCAGGTGACAGGTGTCAGCAGGTAAAACAGAGAGCAAATCACTGCAGAGTGTCAGAGAAACGACAGAGGAGATGGAGGGGAGGGAAAGAGAAGGAGAGAGGGGGAAGGCAGAGAGAGAGAAGTAATGAGATGAGAAGTGTTTTGACAATGGACAGAGGGTAAGAGGTAGGAGAGGATGGGAGAGAGAGAGACAGAGGGGAGAGAGATGGAAAGAGAGTGTGTTAGGGAAAATGAGAGTTAGGGTAGATGAGAGGGCTTTTGACAGAGGGTGAGAGGTCGTGCGAGTAACAAACAGCACAACAGAGAACTGCAGAGGATGGAGTTACTTTACTTTACTGCACTCAGTCAGCCTACTGGTTTTCAAACCTCTCCTCGGGACCCCCATCCGTTCCCTGTAGTTGATCTGTCCCAGAGCTAGCACACAACACCTGATTCCAATTGTCAACTAATCATTAAGCCATTGACTACAGCAGGTGAATAAAGCGAGCTAGTTCAGGGCTACAACAGAATGATGAAGCCTCTGGGGTTCCCTGGGGAGAGCTTTGAGAACCCCTACCCTATTCAGCCAGTGGAGGCTCCTCAGAGGAGGAAGGGGAGGACCATTCTCCTCAGTGAATTTCATGAAAATAACATTACAAAAAGTTATCCTTTATAGATACAACTATACTAAATATATTCAGTTGAACCGTTTTTAAACGAATACATTTCTTCAAAAATGAAGGAGAATCAAGAGAGAGCGAATACTATTTTTTTTCCTTTCACTTACTTAGCTAGCGAAAACAGCTAGCTAGTTTAGCCTATTCAAACATCCGGCTCAAACAGAGAGGGATGCTATGATACCTAGTTGGCTATGGCTAGCCAACGCTGGAACTCCAAGTCAAGGTAAGCTTTTGGTTTTATTGATTTATTGCCACGGGACCCGCCAATGTAACTGCTTTACTGCTTGCTGACTGTACACTGTACTGCATTATTGTAGCGGGTTTACTAACGCGTTAGTTCTAGTAGCTATGTTGACTTGACGTTTGCTAATATGACAACGATGTAGGTTGTGTGTAGCGGTTAGTGGTTATGATATGAAGGTTTGGCTTGGATGTTTTTTTTTGCCAGGTCACAGACAGCTGATATGTTGTGCACTGAAGTCCACGAACAAAAGGAAAATGTCAGAGGAGGATAGCGTGTAAATGCGGAAAGGAATTATCCAACGGTCAAAAGGATCATGCTGTTTATATGTGGCTGCTATGAAAGTTAACGGTGTTTGCTTGTGATCAGGGTTATATTCATTCTCTGGGCCATATACAGCGTTTCTCACTGAGTTCCCTGAATTCCTATCAGACCTTGTAGTCATAGCAGATAATATTCTAATCTTTGGTGACTTTAATATTCACATGGAAAAGTCCACAGACCCACTCCAAAAGGCTTTCGGAGCCATCATCGACTCAGTGGGTTTTGTCCAACATGTCTCTGGACCCACTCACTGTCACAGTCATACGCTGGACCTAGTTTTGTCCCATGGAATAAATGTTGTGGATCTTAATGTTTTTCCTCATAATCCTGGACTATCGGACCACCATTTTATTACGTTTGCAATTGCAACAAATAATCTGCTCAGACCCCAACCAAGGAACATCAAAAGTTGTGCTATAAATTCACAGACAACACAAAGATTCCTTGATGCCCTTCCAGACTCCCTCTGCCTACCCAAGGACGCCAGAGGACAAAAATCCGTTAACCACCTAACTGAGGATCTCAATTTAACCTTGCGCAATACCCTAGATGCAGTTGCACCCCTAAAAACTAAAAAAATGTCTCATAAGAAACTAGCTCCCTGGTACACAGAAAATACCCGAGCTCTGAAGCAAACTTCCAGAAAATTGGAACGGAAATGGCGCCACACCAAACTGGAAGTCTTCCGACTAGCTTGGAAGGACGGTACCGTGCAGTACCGAAGAGCCCTTACTGCTGCTCGATCATCCTATTTTTCTAACTTAATTGAGGAAAATAAGAACAATCCGAAATGTATTTTTGATACTGTCGCAAAGCTAACTAAAAAGCAGCATTCCCCAAGAGAGGATGACTTTCACTTTAGCAGTGATAAATTCATGAACTTCTTTGAGGAAAAGATTATGATTATTAGAAAGCAAATTACGGACTCCTCTTTAAACCTGCGTATTCCTCCAAACCTCAGTTGTCCTGAGTCTGCACAACTCTGCCAGGACCTAGGATCAAGAGAGACGCTCAAGTCTTTTAGTACTATATCTCTTGACACAATGATGAAAATAATCATGGCCTCTAAACCTTCAAGCTGCATACTGGACCCTATTCCAACTAAACTACTGAAAGAGCTGCTTCCTGTGCTTGGCCCTCCTTTGTTGAACATAATAAACGGCTCTCTATCCACTGGATGTGTACCAAACTCACTAAAAGTGGCAGTAATAAAGCCTCTCTTGAAAAAGCCAAACCTTGACCCAGAAAATATAAAAAACTATCGGCCTATATTGAATCTTCCATTCCTCTCAAAAATTTTAGAGAAGGCTGTTGCGCAGCAACTCACTGCCTTCCTGAAGACAAACAATGTATACGAAATGCTTCAGTCTGGTTTTAGACCCCATCATAGCACTGAGACGGCACTTGTGAAGGTGGTAAATGACATTTTAATGGCATCGGACCGAGGCTCTGCATCTGTCCTCGTGCTCCTAGACCTTAGTGCTGCTTTTGATACCATCGATCACCACATTCTTTTGGAGAGATTGGAAACCCAAATTGGTCTACACGGACATGTTCTGGCCTGGTTTAGAGCTTATCTGTCGGAAAGATATCAGTTTGTCTCTGTGAATGGTTTGTCCATTTCGGTGTTCCTCAAGATTCCGTTTTAGGACCACTATTGTTTTCACTATATATTTTACCTCTTGGGGATGTTATTCGAAAACATAATGTAAACTTTCACTGCTATGCGGATGACACACAGCTGTACATTTCAATGAAACATGGTGAAGCCCCAAAATTGCCCTCGCTAGAAGCATGTGTTTCAGACATAAGGAAGTGGATGGCTGCAAACGTTCTACTATTAAACTCGGACAAAACAGAGATGCTTGTTCTAGGTCCCAAGAAACAAAGAGATCTTCAATTAATCTTAATGGTTGTACAGTCGTCTCAAATAAAACTGTGAAGGACCTCGGCGTTACTCTGGACCCTGATCTCTCTTTTGAAGAACATATCAAGACCATTTCGAGGACAGCTTTTTTCCATCTACGTAACATTGCAAAAATCAGAAACGTTCTGTCCAAAAATGATGCAGAAAAATTAATCCATGCTTTTGTCACTTCTAGGTTAGACTACTGCAATGCTCTATTTTCCGGCTAACCGGATAAAGCACTAAATAAACTTCAGTTAGTGCTAAATACGGCTGCTAGAATCCTGACTAGAACCAAAAAAACGTATCATATTACTCCAGTACTAGCCTCCCTACACTGGCTTCCTGTCAAAGCAAGAGCTGATTTCAAGGTTTTACTGCTAACCTACAAAGCCTTACATGGGCTTGCTCCTACCCATCTCTCTGATTTGGTCCTGCCGTACATACCTACACGTACGCTACGGTCACAAGACGCAGGCCTCTAATTGTCCCTAGAATTTCTAAGAAAACAGCTGGAGGCAGGGCTTTCTCCTATAGAGCTCCATTTTTATGGAACGGTCTGCCTACCCATGTCAGAGACGCAAACTCGGTCTCAACCTTTAAGTCTTTACTGAAGACTCATCTCTTCAGTGGGTCATATGATTGAGTGTAGTCTGGCCCAGGAGTGGGAAGGTGAACGGAAAGGCTCTGGAGCAACGAACCGCCCTTGCTGTCTCTGCCTGGCCGGTTCCCCTCTTTCCACTGGGATTCTCTGCCTCTAACCCTGTTACAGGGGCTGAGTCACTGGCTTACTGGGGCTCTCTCATGCCGTCCCTGGGGGTGCGTCACCTGAGTGGGTTGATTCACTGTTGTGGTCAGCCTGTCTGGGTTGGCGCCCCCCCCTTGGGTTGTGCCGTGGCGGAGATCTTTGTGGGCTATACTCGGCCTTGTCTCAGGATGGTAAGTTGGTGGTTGAAGATATCCCTCTAGTGGTGTGGGGGCTTGTGCTTTGGCAAAGTGGGTGGGGTTATATCCTTCCTGTTTGGCCCTGTCCGGGGGGCCACAGTGTCCCCCTCGGATGGGGCCACAGTGTCTCTGACCCCTCCTGTCTCAGCCTCCAGTATTTATGCTGCAGTAGTTTATGTGTCGGGGGCTAGGGTCAGTTTGTTATATCTGGAGTACTTCTCCTGTCCTATTCGGTGTCCTGTGTGAATCTAAGTGTGCGTTCTCTAATTCTCTCCTTCTCTCTTTCTTTCTCTCTCTCGGAGGACCTGAGCCCTAGGACCATGCCCCAGGACTACCTGACATGTTGACTCCTTGCTGTCCCCAGTCCACCTGGCCATGCTGCTGCTCCAGTTTCAACTGGCCTGGGCCCTAGGACCATGTCCCAGGACTACCTGACATGATGACTCCTTGCTGTCCCCAGTCCACCTGGCCATGCTGCTGCTCCAGTTTCAACTGTTCTGCCTTACTATTATTCGACCATGCTGGTCATTTATGAACATTTGAACATCTTGGCCACGTTCTGTTATAATCTCCACCCGGCACAGCCAGAAGAGGACTGGCCAACCCACATATGCTCTCTCTAATTCTCTCTTTCTTTCTCTCTCTCGGAGGACCTGAGCCCTAGGACCGTGCCCCAGGACTACCTGACATGATGACTCCTTGCTGTCCCCAGTCCACCTGACTGTGCTGCTGCTCCAGTTTCAACTGTTCTGCCTTATTATTATTCGACCATGCTGGTCATTTATGAATATTTGAACATCTTGGCCATGTTCTGTTATAATCTCTACCCAGCACAGCCAGAAGAGGACTGGCCACCCCACATAGCCTGGTTCCTCTCTAGGTTTCTTCCTAGGTTTTGGCCTTTCTAGGGAGTTTTTCCTAGCCACCGTGCTTTTACACCTGCATTGCTTGCTGTTTGGGGTTTTAGGCTGGGTTTCTGTACAGCACTTTGAGATATCAGCTGATGTACAAAGGGCTATATAAATACATTTGATTTGATTTGATTTTGATTCTGCAGAAAACCTTTTTTTTTTTTTTTACGGAAGCAAACAGAATGAAACGGGGATAAACCTAAATTTGTCCAATAGAAACTCTCGTTTGCAACTGTTGGACTAATGATTACACCCTAGATCAGCTAGATGCAGGCAAGATTGTGAAAGGCGTTAATGAATGTGTCAATGTTGGTCACCTTACTCAAATTTCTCTTGTCCTCTGCACCTACATTTTAAACTTTCATTCATAGGCTAGGTTGTAGCAACCTCATGATGGGTACAGGGAAAATGTGACTATCATGTAGTAGCCTAAACCTATCGATGTTACATTGAGCTAGGTGAATGGAATATGAATGACAGTCATCCAATATGCTGTAATAGAAATAAGGCCATGCTCATAAAACAATGTATCGTCCTCCCTCATCTTAAAAGGCACCGACCACCACAGTATTCAGCATACAGAAACCTACTGCAGTTAGCAGTCTGTGATCCACTGCAATACATGTGAAAAACACAACCAAACAGACAGAACTCTCAGACTAGAATTAAATATGAAAGGCATACATTTTCATTGTCCCTCGGTATGTGATGATGTGTTGCGTGTATAGAGAGACCGTGAGATCTAAGAGAAAGTCAGTTTGGCCGTCAGTTGTCTTAGAGGAATTCAGGACACAGCTCGTGTGATCCTCGTCATCGAATCCTGCCAACAGAGAGACACACACAGATATACACAACAGACATACACGCGCACAAGCATGCCCGTCCGCACGCAATCAAAGGCACACACTGGGATCTACCGCAAACACACATCGGAAAACTCTGGCAAGTAGCTTTGTTGTTGCTAAACACAAGACTTCCGAACGCATCTCTCCCTCTCCCTCGCTCTGGGAAGACAGGATGACAAATGGAGGAGTGTGTTTGTTGATGTTTTCTGTGGCTTTACTCTGGCTGAGTTTCTCTTCCTGTAACTGTCCTATTAAAAATGCAACAAAAAGCACCCTTCTCTTATTCCAAACGATTGGGCATTTGGAATATTCATAAACATTTGGACACACACATGGACGCACAAAGGCAAAACACACACACACACACACACACACACACACACACACACACACACACACTAAAGATCCGTGGCACGGATTCATAGACTAATCGTTGGAGCCATGCACCCCATTGCCATCGATATAACAGGTACAACTTACAACATCTGATTCCAGAATTCTCAATGTAGTTATCTATTGTAACATTACATGGCACAGCCCCCCATCGGCTACAGTTGAACATATTGGGAGTTAGAAGTCCACAGATCCTGAGACGATGGCCTCCTCCACTCCATTGTGGTAGCCCCATGTGTGTTTGGGGCAAGGGATGTGTGTGTACAGATGTAGGATCTTCATTTGATCACCCTGTCGCAGGAGCAGCCAGAATTCTTACGATTGACTTTGAAATTGGACGTCTGTCCATGTCCTGGGGACGACGGAAAACGCTTTCAAAACCGGCCACTAGGGGCAACAGAGTGCTATTACCATGAAGTAGGCTTGGATTTTTTTGTAATCATATGACTCCGGATTCAAAGGTCACGTGTTCAATCCTAGTGGTAGACACTCCTTTTGTATTTTTGGTTTTAACCCTGTCCCAAACCTTAACCCTTAAACGTAAACATTCAGAATGAATGCCTGAACATAATGTTTTAACCCAATCTAAAACCTTAACTTCTAAATTTGACGTTTGAAATATGACTTTTAGAGAAAGGTAGATAAACATCCGAATCGGAGGTCACATTAGTAAAACAGTGAATCTTGTTTTGCAGGAAAACTTTGTATTTGAGGTTTAAAAAGGCTTCTGAAGACCAAAAATGTCCAATTATAAACCACAAAATATTTCAAATTTCCTGTTACTGCAGGATGGAGTTGAAGACCTATATATTTTTTCAATTGTGTGTGTGTGTGTGTGTGTGTGTGTGTGAATGGTACAAGGAGCATTGCCCCTTTCCTAAGGTGTCGCCATGAGTCCAGTGCATTGTGGGAGCTCTCAGCTGTGAACTGAGTCTGAACCCACGGCCCAGTTAGATTTCTAATATGAGTGTCGGTCCGGGTGTGTGTGGTGTGTGTGTGTGCATCCGTGCATGCATGTGGGGCGGCAGGTAGCCTAGTGGTTAGAGCATTGGGCCAGTAACCGAAAGGTTGCTAGATCGAATCCCCTTCCTGACAAGGTAAAAATCTGTCATTCTGCCCCTGAACAAGGCAGTTAACCCATTTTTCCTAGGCTGTTATTGTAAATAAGAATATGTTTGTTTATTTGCGTCAGAGAACACAAGCGATAGACAACAATACAGATTAAACAAATTTTTTTAAAACAATGTAGGTGTGGTTGGAAGTACAAAAAAAACAAACATAACCTACTAATTATAAACGTTTAACCTCATTAATCAGTAATCACAAAACAAACAAAAAAATGTTTTGTTTTAATGTGAGTGTGTGAGAGATAGGCTATATAGAGGAGATTACTGACTAGTTTGGTTCATCAGGCTGACCCCCAGTCTTAACTTGAAGTTATTGAGGGATGATGATGTTTTGGCAATGTGAAGATAAGAATTCCAGAGTATGGTACCTCTACATCTGATAGAGAACGGACTATGTGAGCTGCGCCAGTGGTGAGTGGGACGGTTACCACAGTGACTTGTGTTATGTTCTGCAGATGGATTTCAGAATGAACCTGGAAGAATCCATTGAAGGGTTTAGGTAAACTGTTTGGGAGATATGAGTATTTGTAGATGAAAGTGCATAATTGGTGCTACATTATTGTTGTAAATAGACAAGATATTGAGTTTCTTAAACAAAGGTGCAGACGGAGCCAGGAAATTTGAGGTGGCTATTCTTGCAAATGTATTTTTGTATGATGAGTCATTTGTGTAGGTAGGAGGCATATGTACTGGCCCACCCAGACAATATTACAGTAAATGAGATAGGGGTCAATTAAACTATGGTATAGAGTTACGAAGCAAACCTGGTGAACCAAACCACTAATCTTACATTTTGCTGCAGACAAATTGAATGTGATCTAGAACTCCGAGGAATCTAGTGGATGTGACTTGTTCCATTTAATTTTTTAATGTTTATTTTTTTTTGTCTTATTCTTACCAGTACACACGATAAAGTTAGAATTTTTTATTTTTTTTTTATTATTATTTTATTTTTTACATTTAAAGATAATTTGTTCAGAAAATTTGGCCATGCCTGAGTTGGCTTCATTAATTAGTGAATCAAAATTCTTGTGTGATAAAATCTAATTGGTTTCAACAGCAAAGAGAAGGGGAAGTATGGTAGAAGACCCTTCAGCAAAAGGTCATTGATATAGATTAGGAATAACAAAGGTCCAAATATCCAACCCTGTGTCACGCCACAGGATGCCACAAGAGCCGTTAACAAATGATTCTCCACCATAAACATAACTATGTAGCCAGTTATATGTGATCCTGATGTCATTTCATCTGAATGTATACACTTTTTTTGTGTATATGTATGATCATGAAAACCGTAATAATACAATTTAGAAAGTCATATTTAATGATCAACCGTGTCAAACACGTTGGATAAATCTAAAAAGATGCAAAACGAGTATTCATTGTTATTCAGGGATGTAAAGATTTGATCCACAAGTTGCAAGACAGCCATATCTGTGGGGCTGCGCAACAACTCATGACTCTAAGAGCTCTGAGAGGGAAGACTAGATAAATATTCCACCATAGATATTGACGCTTATACAACCCATTCCCATCACTTCAAATAACCCGATAAGAACCTCTACGAGGACATCCATTACGTACTAGGAAGAGGCACAGACAAAGGAAGGAGGTCCTACTCCTGAATGAAGTGTATTGACCCGCACACACAGCCCTGGACCTTGTAGTTGGCTGAGCAGAGGAATGCTCCAGTGGGTTGCTTTAACCACCTTCATTGACATATGCTAATTCATCCGGGACTGTTTAGCTCCTTAGGCCATAACGTAACACTCAGTCCACCCTGTAGTCCCCGCAGGGCACACGTGCGCGCACCCGCACACACAAGAGACACACACACGCACACACACACACGAGACGCATAGGGTCACCTTCCGGTCAATGACATTTGACCACCAACTGACCCCATATGAATAATGGCCAAATCTCATCCCTCTCTCAGGTCTCTGCCCTATTCCCCATACAGTATAGAGCAGTACTTCCAGCCACAGACATAGAGAGACTAATGACAACTAGGGAGTAGGGAGTCATATGGGACACAGTCAATTCCCTGTACCGGCCTGAGGTGGCTAGGTTTGTCTTTTGGAATGGGGTCTACCTTCAGTATACAGACAGTGAATATGTTAGTATTATTGCTCTATAGTCCAGGCCCTCACAGACTTGGCTTTTTCTGAAAATGGATCAGTAGAAAGGCTGTTGAGGCCTGGGTCTACACCCCTGGTTATACTACCTCTGCTCTAGATAGTAGAGTCTATTCCCTATTCGATTCGCTCATCAATGAGAGGTTCCGTTCCTTAATAACACACACTGGGATGTTTTAAACAGCACTGCATGACTCAACCGCATCTAGACATTGGAACGTCGCAGACATCGCTTACTATAAGTCACCAGTAAACAAATAAGATAAAACGACCTGTAAAACTAGCAGCTCTTACTGGTCTGTTCATCTAGAACTCCAAACATGACTTCATTCACACGCCTCACAATTACCCTAATCATTCTGGATCCTGCAGTTACATTTTAATCATGGCATTAAAAAGGAGGTTCAAAGTGTAAGCGCTCTGTAAGTGCAATAAGCTCATGAATAATAAAACACTGCGATATTGATTTAATCACGGAGTGAATGATGCCACCACGGACCTGAAAAACAACAGCCTCAAATAATTTTATTGTTTGCGTACAGCACATTGAGCGGTAAAGCAATTAAAATCATTTCGTTGACTTTTATTCTTTCTCTCGGCGCTCTCCTCCGGTCTCGTTGTTCCATGAGGAAATGAAACGTAAACAAACGCCTCTGTGTTGTTAAACTGGTGCCGATAGCCAAAGGGTGTGAGAAAGGAAGAGGGGTGTGAAAAAGAGAAAGAGTGAAACATTTTATAAATGAACAGTTTTAAAAATGCTAAATTCCATTTCCTTGCCAAGGCAGTGGGATACATTTGCCTAACTGTAAAAACCACTACAGAGAAGTCAGGACTCTTCTTTTTCTATGGGGGTGCAGATTATCTCTGTTTTATTTATTTCCTTCATTCCCCTCTTCTCTCTATCTTACTCCATACACAGGTATAGGAGATGCCTGGGCGATGCTCCATCACTAAGATAATGTTCAGGAGAGCAGGTCCCGGTCTAGAGAACAGCTGGAATACAAGAGAGAGTGACAAAAATACGTCTGCTCCTCTAGAATCTCATACACACAGACACGTTTCTCCGTTTTCAGTCAGAGAATAGCTTAGAGGCATGGGAGAGAGTGAGAGGGAAAGAGAGAGAGAGGAGAGTGAGAGAGAAAGAGAGAGAGAGAGAAACAGAGAGACCGACACAGACAGACAGAGAGAGAGAGATGGAGATGTATTCTTCTCTTTTTCTCTCCTTTTCAGGATATTAGGAATCAGTGAAGCTTAACCATTTGCCATTAGTGTGTGTTTGTGAATTGACATCTGCAGGAGTGTGGAGTCAATAAGCTCTGTGCCTAGTGTGTATTATTCTCTGGCCTACAGGGAAAACAGCCTTTCCTACTGACAGAAATTTGAATTTGACAAAGAAAGAAAGAAAGAAAGAGATGAAACCTCTTTAAAAAAGAGGGAGAACATTCCCTCAGTCTTTTCATCTCCTTTCATCTGAAAAGTCAATCCCAAAGGAGAGGGACAAAGAGAGGTGCAGGATATTCTCTTTCTTTTTAAAAATTCTCTCACTTCAGCTCTCGCTCATTCTCTCTTTCAATCGTTCTCTGGCTATTTTTCTCTCTTTCCGCTGTACCACTCACAACCCCCTCTTTTCTTTGGATCTCAATCCATCTCCCATTTCTCTTCCCCTCTTTCCTCCTCCTCTCTCTCTCTCTCTCCCCACCCTCCCCTGCGGTTAGTTATTGATGAAGTGATTTTCTGTGTTGCTGTGTTTCTCTCCTGTGGAGATGTTTGCATACAGTGTGTGTGTGTCCGTGGTTGATTCTCATGATAGAGCCCTTATCCAGTCTGGGGCAAGCCACCAGAGTCCTGCCCTTCATACTGGATCAATTAGTCTCACAGTCAAAAACACACGCAGGCACACACACACAGTCAAATCAAACTACCAATATCTTCTGTCTCTGATCGTGTTGATTGGTTATATTATGCAGAGTTAAATCATTATTGGCTGAGAGTGGGTGGAGCAGTCAACACAGGTCACGGTCACCGCACGCGCACACACACACACACACACACACACACACACACACACACAGACACACACACACACACAGAGAGAGAGAGGATTATGTGTAGTTGTAGCCTGAGGCAGAAAGCCTGTTAACCACATCCATCATAAATAACAAACATCACAAACATAATGGAACGCTCTCGTACAGGAAACAGCTCCACTGCCACATACAGGAAATATGTACAGTGGGGCAAAAAAGTATTTAGTCAGCCACCAATTGTGCAAGTTTTCATCATATGTACACTGCAACTATGGCAGACAAAATGAGAAGAAAACAAATACAGAAAATCACATTGTAGGATTTTTAATGAATTTATTTGCAAATTATAGAGGAAAATAAGTATTTGGTCACCTACAAACAAGCAAGATTTCTGGCTCTCACAGACCAGTAACTTCTTCTTTTAGAGGTTCCTCTGTCCTCCACTCATTACCTGTATTAATGGCACCTGTTTGAACTTGTTATCAGTATAAAAGACACCTGTCCACAACCTCAAACAGTCACACTCCAAACTCCACTATGGCCAAGACCAAAGAGCTGTCAAAGGACACCAGAAACAAAATTGTAGACCTGCACCAGGCTGGGAAGACTGAATCTACAATAGGTAAGCAGCTTGGTTTGAAGGAATCAACTGTGGGAGCAAATATTAGGAAATGGAAGACATACAAGACCACATACAAGACCACTGATAATCTCCCTCGGTCTGGGGCTCCACGCAAGATCTCACCCCGTGGGGTCAAAATGATCACAAGAACGGTGAGCAAAAATCCCAGAACCACACGGGGGGACCTAGTGAATGACCTGCAGAGAGCTGGGACCAAAGTAACAAAGCCTACCATCAGTAACACACTACGCCGCCAGGGACTCAAATCCTGCAGTGCCAGACGTGTCCCCCTGCTTAAGCCAGTACATGTCCAGGCCTGTCTGAAGTTTGCTAGAGAGCATTTGGATGATCCAGAAGAAGATTGGGAGAATGTCATATGGTCAGATGAAACCAAAATATAACTTTTTGGTAAAAACTCAACTCATCGTGTTTGGAGGACAAAGAATGCTGAGTTGCATCCAAAGAACACCATACCTACTGTGAAGCATGATAGTGGAAACATCATGCTTTGGTGCTGTTTTTCTGCAAAGGGACCAGGACAACTGATCCGTGTAAAGGAAAGAATGAATGGGGCCATGTATCGTGAGATTTTCTCTGTGAAAACCTCCTTCCATCAGCAAGGGCATTGAAGATGAAACGTGGCTGGGTCTTTCAGCATGACAATGATCCCAAACACACCGCCCGGGCAACGAATGAGTGGCTTCGTAAGAAGCATTTCAAGGTCCTGGAGTGGCCTAGCCAGTCTCAACTCCATAGAAAATCTTTGGAGAGAGTTGAAAGTCCGTGTTGCCCAGCAACAGCCCCAAAACATCACTGCTCTAGAGGAGATCTGCATGGAGGAATGGGCCAAAATACCAGCAACAGTGTGTGAAAACCTTGTGAAGACTTACAGAAAATGTTTGACCTCTGTCATTGCCAACAAAAGGTATATAACAAAGTATTGAGATAAACTTTTGTCATTGACTCATTTTCCACCATAATTTGCAAATAAATTCATAAAAAATCCTACAATGTGATTTTCTGGATTTTATTTTCTCATTTTGTCTTGTCATAGTTGAAGTGTACCTATGATGAAAATTATAGGCCTCTCTCATCTTTTTAAGTGGGAGAACTTGCACAATTGGTGGCTGACTAAATACTTTTTTGCCCCACTGTACATACTGTATGTACTACTACTACCCATAATAGCAGGTCTGCGTGTGTGGAAAGCTGAATATGATCTTGAGAGAAGTAGAGGGCCTCTTGCATGGTTTCTTCCTCAGAGGCAGTAGAGAAGGCTGGAAATGGCCATTCATATCCAAGCCTGAGGAGCATTCACAATAGTAGTACTGATTCTGGGAGACTCTCCTTTCTGCTATACAGTCTTACCTCTTCCGGTAGTTGCCTAGCAGTATGCCTACAAAATCACTCAAAGAAACTATGGTTTGTGCCATGACGGTTATAACCGTTTATGCCATCTGTTATGTAACCGTTATAAGGCATTACCCAGCAAACAAGGACTTTAGGTGACTTTCCCATTAGGTCCTTTTAAGGGTTTCGGGGAGATGTTATCTCACGGACATTCTGTGAACGTTCTGGGAACCATAAAACATGACGTTAGCCTGGCGTTCATTTTGATGCGTGGGACATTCAATGACCACAAGGGGACATTTCATAGGGCTGGGATGTTCAACGTTGTAATTGTACGAATAGCAAAAAAGTGTGCCCTGTTTTTGTAAACCATTGGGTGCATGTACTCATGAAACTCGTTTGCTACAAAACCTTGCTAAAACATCGAGCATGGTTCCCCAACTGGCAGCCCGCGGGGAAGTGGTTTTATTTGACCACCCCCCTCCCAAGTTTTTTGAGCAATAAATAAATCAAAACACAATTGGGGGGGTGGAATTTTCATTGTTGGACATAAGACTGTAACAATATCAGGAAATCAGCTCCAAGTGATTTTACTTTAAGAAATCTGTTCCCAAGTATTCCCACGCATAATAAAGAGACACATGATCACATACAAATGTAAGCAATGTTTGAAATGATTATGTGTCAGTTAAACATTTTATCTGTTTGGGCTTCTTGCGGTCAATTTGCTGTCAACAAATTATTCGTAATATGTTCCGGTCCCCGGACCATCCGCTCAAAAAATAAATTGTCCTGAATCTAGTTGATGATACCTGTCTTACTATAGATATGGAGTTCTAGTCCGCTCATGCATTCTCATTTCGACGCCAAACCTACAGCTGGGATCCCATGTGGCTCAGTTTGTTGGTGCTTACAATGCCAGGGTTGTGGGTTCAATTCCCATGGGGAACCAGTATGAAAAAAGTACAAAAATGTATCCCATTCTACTGTCATGACGTTGGCCTGGGGGGTAGCTTTATGACAGTCATAAATACCTCTTCCCCCCATTTTTCCTCACTCTACCATACTGAGGTTATATTTGCAAAACCCTTGGTTAACATAGAGATTCTGGGAACATCAGTAGGTGGGGGGAAATGAACTATATTCTGGTAATCCGAACAATTTAACATATGTGGTGGTACTTAATGAATATGATGTCAGTTCGGTTGTCATCTGAGACATTCTCATCAATGATAAGATGACAAACTCTACAGTGGAGTTACAGAGTTATCGGATTCACATGGAATTGTTGTTCAATTTAAATGTTTGAATATGAAATTATTTGTGAGAGATGTGTGCTTTCATAAGATAGGGCTGCTCAATCAGTGGCCCGCCCTGTGAAGGGACATGGGCTATAAAACTTTTCAAACACGCCCTCCTCTCCCTTCCTATATAAGACCTTGACGACAATAGAACTTCCTGCTCCGGGGGTGTAGGACGACGGTCCTATGTCAGAATGGTTCAGATAATAACTACAGAACAAAGCCAAAATCAGGGTGAGCTTTGGAAGTGATACCTCCTAGCCGTTGAGTTAGCAACCGCAGCTGCAAACGCAGGTTAGGAAGGAACAGACAGAGTATCCCTTCTACCACACAATGCCGTTACTACAACGTATCCAATTGTCCACTAGAGACATTCTTCAAAGGACTCGGTTGGGCAACACGGCCTTCCATCTACCACCAACCTACCGAAGCATAGCTCAGAGTAAATATTTATTGCATTTTCCTTTTCCAAGTGGGCGGTAATTTAGACTGCATAAGATACTGTATTTACGATAGCACAGCTTCTTCCTTTGTTCCTCAGTCTTCCCGCTCTTTCACTCAAACCCAGCCCCTTTTCTTTTGTGTAACAAGCGGTCATATCTGTTCCGCCCGCTAGGGACGTTTTCCTTTATGACGTAAATCGTAATTAAGTTATGATTCATTGTGTGTATGTGTAATTCTGTGTGATTAGTTAGGTATTTAGTAAATAAATAATTAAACTTTTCTTTTGATTACTGTCACCTTTCTTTTTGTAGCTGCTGCTTTTTTGGAATGATACTCGTTCTTTACAGAAGGTTCATTCACGGTAATTGATTTTAAGGGCTTTTTTGACATGGGGTTAATTCTGTGTAGCTTACTTTTGCTGATTCAAATTGTTAGCCAGGGTTCTTGCAGAATTTACAACTTTCAGATGAGACAGAAGTAAGATGACGATTGATATTGACTGCTATTGATGTAAAATATTACTAGGTCTTTAAGACTTTATTCGGAAGATAACAGCTCTATAAATATTATTTTGTGGTGCCCGACTCTCTAGTTAATTACATTTACAGGATTAGCTCAATCAGGTGATATTAATTGCGGAGAAATATTTTATAGAATAGCATGTCATATCACTTAATCCGGCATAGCCAAAGACACGACACTACTATAGGTCACACTGGATAACATTGTCTGGTAAATGACTAAAATGTAAAAACAAATGGTGTGCGTGGCCATAGAGCTCTATTTTCACGTCATCCAACAACACTTAATGTAAAACGGCATTGGCACTTCAAATCAAATCTTTATTTGCCACATGCGCCGAACACAACAAGTGTAGACTTACTGTGAAACGCTTACTTACAATCCCTTAACCATCAGTGCAGTTCAAGAAGAAGAAAATATTTACCAAGTAGACTAAAATAAAAAGTCATAATAAAAGTAACACAATAAGAATAATGAGGCTACATACAGGGGGCACCGGTACCAAGTCAGTGTGCGGGAGTACAGGCTAGTTGAGGTAATCTGTACATGTAGGTGGGGGCGAAGTGACTATGCATAGTGGGTAACAAACAGCGAGTAGCAGCAGTGTACAAGTAGACTTGGCGCTCTGGCACCACTTGCCGTGCGATAGCAGAGAAAACAGTCTATAACTTGGGTGACTGGAGTCTCTGACAATTTTATGGGCTTTCCTGACACGGCCTATTATATAGGTCCTGGATGGCAGGAAGCTTGGCCCCAGTGAGTACATCACTACCCTCTGTAGCGCCTTACGATCAGATGCCGAGCAGTTGCCATACCAGGCGGTGATGCAACCGGTCAGGATGCTCTCGATGGTGCTTTGGTCAGATGACATGAAAATATAGTTTTTTGGCCACGCACACCAGTTGTGGGTTTCGCGTCGAAATGAGAATACATGAGTAGAAAATAAGTCCATACCTAATGTAAAATATGCTGGTGGATCTTTGATGTTATGGGGCTATTTTTTCCCCACTTGCTTCCAAGGATCGTGAAGGATTCTGTATGGAAGAATGGTCTAAGATCACTACCAATGTGTTCTCAAACTCATCAAACATTTTAGAAAGAGGCTCGTTGCTGTTACCTCACAAGGTGAGGTATTGAAAGTTATTGAAGACAGTGACGTCAATCATTTTGACCCATACTTTTTAGAAATAAAAAAATATTACTTGTTTAACTAAATATGTTTCTCAGAGCAATTGTATCAGTTAGTATAAAATAATTTACCAATTTTTTTGGAGCATACAATATCAGTGTTTGAATTATTTATTTTATACAGTAATTTTTGCTAAACTTTATCAAGGGTGTCAATAATTATGGACGTCACTGTATATGGTTCTTCTGTAGGATTCAAGTAATGAAATGGTATGTGGGTTTTAAGGTAAGGTACAATACTGTAGGTGTGACACTGTTCAGATAAAATAGTGTAAAAATAAATACAGTTGAAGTTGGAAGTTTACATACACGTAGGTCATTAAAACTAGTTTTTTAACCACTCCACAAATGTATTGTTAACAAACTATATCGTTTTGGAAAGTCGGTTAGGACATCTACTTTGTGCATGACACAAGTAATTTTTCCAACAATTGTTTACAGACAGATTATTTCACTCATAATTCACTGTATCACAATTCCAGTGGGTCAGAGGTTTACATACACTAAGTTGACTGCCTTTAAACAGCTTGGAAAATTCCAGAAAATGATGTCATGGCTTTAGAAGCTTCTGATAGGCTAATAGACATAATTTCAATCAATTGGAGGTGTACCTGTGGATGTATTTCAAGGCCTACCTTCAAAATCAGTGCCTCTTTGCTTGACATCATGGGACAATCAAAAATAAATCAGCCAAGACCTCAGAAAAAAATGTAGACCTCCACAAGTCTATTTCATCCTTGGGAGCAATTTCCAAATGCCTGAAGGTACCACGTTCATCTGTACAAACAATAGTACGCAAGTAGAAACACCATGGGACCATGCAGCTGTCAACAGCAAAGGAACTTGTGAAGATGCTGGAGGAAACAGGTACAAAAGTATCTATATCCACAGTAAAACAAGTCCTATATCAACATAACCTGAAAGGCCGCTCAGCAGGAAGCCACTGCTCCAAAACCGCCATAAAAAAGCCAGACTATGGAGGACTAGGATCGTACTTTTTGGAGAAATGTCCTCTGGTCTAATGAAACAAAAATAGAACTGTGTGGCCATAATGACCATCGTTATGTTTGGAGGAAAAAGGGGGAGGCTTGCAAGCCGAAGAACAGCATCCCAACCGTGAAGCACGGGGGTGGCAGCATCATGTTGCCTTGAAAGACATGAAGTAGCTTTTCAGACCTTTTGCTTTTCAGACCTTTTGTCTCAGATTTGGCTTCGTTTGTCATGCTTCAGGTAGCAAGAAGCACATCTAGTGCCTTGATGATCGACGGTAAATGAGTTGCCACTGGTCAGACCGCAGCAATACCCGCACTCCATCGTGTGACTGAAAGGCGGTTAAGACAGCAGCCAGGCTTTTCTTGTAAAGACGATTCACACAGCCAAAAAAGGTGGATACTTCTGGGTACGACTGAGCTGCATGTACACCCACAAGATTGAGAGTATGGGAGGTACAAGGTGAGTATGTGGATTATTTTTCCTGTATGTGTGCTTGAACTCCCTTCACTTCCCCTGACATATTTGCACCATTATCATAGCCTTGACCATGTCAGTCTGCTATGTCAATGACATGCCTTTCCAATTCACTTAAAATCCTTTCAGAAATTTCACTGCCTGTCTTTCTAGCAAAGTCTTTAAATTCAAGAAAACGTTCAATTATTTCCCATTCACCTGCTCCCTGAACTTTATCTCTGTGTACATATCCCACCAATAATACATTTTGCTCAGTAAGGGAAATGTCTGGAGTTGCATCACATACAACCGAGTAATAGATTGCATCTTCCCTTTCACAAAGTATTGTTTTCAAAAACCCTTTGACCACATATTCCTAAGAACTCGTTTTGGCTCTCAGGGCTGAGGTAATGAGTCAGTCGTGCTCCATTCTCCTTAATTTTAGTCTAGCTAGCTAACAAATATCACGCAAATATTGGGGAATACAGTTGTAATATCTAAATAATAGCTAATTTGTTAGCCATAGCTGGTAGTGGTAGCTCGTCATCATCATGTTAATAATTACTGCTCTGACCGAGCCAAGTGAGTCCATGGTAGGTAGCTAGCAAGCTATCAAGCTAGCTATATTGGCTAGCTAGGCTACTCAAATTTTTTTCCCTGAAAAAAACGTAGTGAGTCATTTTTTCCCAGAATATGTCTGTATCTGACTCTGTTTCCTTTCTTTCTTTTTCTGGAAACCCGATTTCGTTTTTTGAGGGGGACATAGTGGTTATCTCTCGTGAATTCTTAGGATACATGCCGGAGCAACTGTCAGATCAGGCGTATTTTTTTCCCTCCTCGTGGAGAATGGACCAAACCACATGCATTAATGGGCCCTTGACCATGACAGAACGTTCTAAGAGTGTCTGATAACCGTCCTTGGGGATATCCTGGAACAAACATCCAGAGGACCAATGAAAAAGCGTTGTACTGAATGTCCTATAAAGCATCCATGGGGACATCCCTGGGACAAACCGGGGAACCAGACAAAAACCTCCATGCGACCATGATACAACATCCTGACGACTTAGGCGACCATTTCGTGATGTTCCGGGGATGTCCTAAAGACACATTTTTTTCTTGCAGGGTATGTAGCCATGACAGAGTTGGAGTGAGTTTAAGCGGAAACACTCCACATCAGTAAGTGATTAAGAAGCACAGTTGCACAATACATTAGCTACTAGAGTACCACTACAGTTTATTATGCGTTGAGCATTAGGTAACATTGTCTGGCAGCGGCCACGTTATCTAAGGCTCAATTTATGAATAAACATTAGGAAGTGGAGGCAATGTTCCATTCACAGCCTTGAGCAGTAACAATGACGTTAGCAGCACAGAAGAGGCTACATGTACGGCACAGAAAACACACTGCTCGAAAATTATTCATTCAGCTTAATCACATGAAATGGTTTGCCCATTTTCTCCAGTAATCAAAGCCGATGAGCTTGAAAAACATAGATTTAATAGCAGAGACAATTACCCAAAATAATAGGGATTGACTTGAAAAGTATATATACTATATAGGGAATATGGTGCCATTTGGGATGCTGGGTAGGAATCAGTGACACGTTCAGGGGATGCCATGGTGACATTACCAGTGGGTGCCAAGGTTATTACTCCCAAGGTGTTGACATAGCAAAGATCCCAGGAGGATGTGGAGCTACCACAGAACAGATCAACATTCAGCTTAATCACATGAAATGTTTTGCCCATTTTCTCCAGTAATCAAAGTCTTGCTTGAAAAACATGTTATTTAATAGCAGAGACAATTACCCAAAATAATAGGGAATGATTCGTATTTTCTGGTAGGAAGTCTGAATTGCAAGGACTTCGCAGAATAAGAAGAATCCTGGCCCGGAGGGCATCGTGTTCTCCGGCTGAAGGAGAAATACGGAGAGCATCGTGTTCTCCGGCTGAAGGAGAAATACGGAGAGCATCGTTTTTCTCCGGCTGAAGGAGGAATACGGAGAGCATCGTGTTCTCGGGCTGAAGGAGGAATACGGAGAGCATCGTGTTCTCCGGCTGAAGGAGGAATACGGAGAGCATCGTGTTCTCCGGCTGAAGGAGGAATACGGAGAGCATCGTGTTCTCGGGCTGAAGGAGGAATACGGAGAGCATCGTGTTCTCCGGCTGAAGGAGGAATACGGAGAGCATCGTGTTCTCCGGCTGAAGGAGGAATACGGAGAGCATCGTGTTCTCCGGCTGAAGGAGGAATACGGAGAGCAGATGAGGAAGGCAACAACTTTGGCGGTGGAGGGAGTTTGATTTGATTTGAGCATGAAAAGGGAGGCGGAAATCACGATGCAAAAGGCCAAAGCCCGGCCAAAGACGAGGCCAGAAAGGCTGCAAAGGAGACGGAGAAGGCCAAGGCCAGAAAAGGACAACTGGAGGTTGAGGTGAAAGTGACGAAAACTGCACAACAAATCCTCTAAATTAATGAATAAGCGAATGAATTAATGCATGAATACGTGCATGAATTAATTCATGGATGAATGGACACTATTTTGGCGCCATGTCCATTTTATAGTATTTATCACATAGCAGAAGAAAAACTATTAAGTACCAAGCCTACACACCTAATTTCTTACAGTAGAACAGCATATACTTGATCAGCTTACAGAAGTCAACATAGGGGTCGACATACAAACTTTCTGTGTTACCATGCACTCTCTAAATATCCTGCAAATGCTATGTTTTCATTATCAAAAAGCCATGTAAATGTTTATCTCTAAAGGCTCTCCTTGGAGAAGGGGAAGAGGTCGAAAGGGCCTAACGGAAGGGAAATAACAAGGCCGAAGATGAGGAGGGAAAGGACAGCAGGTTAAGGTTAAGGTGAAGGTGAGGGAAACTGCACAACATACAGTATCCTCTATATTAATGAATGAATGAGGTGAATGAATTACACTAAATCAAAAAGGCTTTTTGACAGAAAACACAAACGTGACACGACACCAAAACCGTGTCCCTTTTGTCTCTACAGGCACTCTTTACACAAGGGGATGAGGCTGAAAGGGCTCTCTTTAAACTGTGGAAGAAGGTGAATAGCCATTTAGTCTGTCAACTTTTCCCAAATGTTCTACATTTGAACCGTTTGATGAATATTTCATTGTTTATTTGTATTTTTTTGTACACCATCGCCATCTATTTGTGCTGATTGATCTTTCTATAAATAATGGGCTCAATGTGTGACATCGGGATCAAAATGTCTAAATGGTTTGAAACTTTAAAAGATTTTCATGTAGTTCTACATGTGTACTTAAGAGGGAGAAAAATGAATCCTGTATATGCAAATTGACCTATAACTCCAGCTATACAACACCATTGGTCTAGGACTACACAGCATTTAAGCAGGGTTCATATAGACACTAGCAGGTCAAATTCATGGGCTTTCAGAGACTTTTTCAAGCACTTAATTGTAATATTCAAAGACCTCAATGTTATACTTAAGCAATAAGGCACGAGGGGGTGTGGTATATATGGACAACATACCACAAACCCCTGAGGTGCATTACTGTTATTATAAACTGGTAACCAACGTAATTAGAGCAGTAAAAATACATGTTTTGTCATACCCGTGGTATACGATCTGATATACCACGGCTGTCAGCCAATCAGCATTCAGGGCTCGAACCACCCAGTTTATAAAAGGTTATAATTTATGTATTAGGCTCTATAATTGTACATATAGGGCCTAATACAGAACCCCCCCTACCCCCAAAAAGCATGCAAAAAGTGTCAAAGAGAAAGTAGGCCATGAGCATTTTAAAAATAATGCAGATTAAGGCCTTGATATTCAATTGTTTTTATTATATTCTAAAATAAGTGAAAATATTGTGGACATTGCTTAACTAAATAGATTGGATACATTGTTCTGTAGCCTATGCGGCTGACGTAGGCACACGTAATAAAGCCATGAATAGTTGTAGCATTCATCTCACCATCGCTGTTTTTATCATAAGAAAGTGACCAAAAACCAGGTTCCTTTTTTAATGGAAGGAATTTGTATGGAAAGCCAAGGGGAAGTCAACATTAGATGTTGTCATCGCAAATAACCGCACATGGTTTTAACACAACATAGTAGCTAGCGCAACACCCTTCAATAGAAGTGGTGGGAAATGAACAGGAGGCCTCTGATCAAAAATGTAATCACTGAGAATTTTAAGGGAGCAGGTCGAACTTATAAATAAGCTATAATAATAACAATGACTTTTTAAGCACTTTTTAAGGAAATGTCTGATTTTCAAGGTCGGCCTATTCCAGTACTTGAATTTCTGAGCTCCAAATTCAAAGTTAATGTAGGCTACCTCAAAGCCCCTTGTGTTGTTTAAAATTGCAGTTGTAACATAGGATACAAAATGTATTTGTCAACATATGAAAACAAGGAACTCCTTACTGTAAAACGTTCTCTGCTAAATCTAACGAGGCCCTGCTGTAAATCAAGCAGACAACAACAGACGATCAACACCAGTTCGCTATAGGGATATTAGATCCAACGTGGATCCAGGTACAACGGTCTTCACTGGTAACGAATGAGACATTCTGGACATTCCTCGCAAACACATTTGTCCCCCAGCACTTTGGCTGTTGTTGCATTGCATGCGCCATCACAACAGCTGTTCGTCACTTGGCTGACATTCAGAAAATTCCTTCCTGGATCAGATGATGATGATGATGATGATGTATCCCGGCGTAGTTAAACAGCTGTATTATGCATAAATATTGAAGAGCCACGTTAATGACAGTATCCATTTAGGTTTGAAGTATCAAGGTAAGGTGACTCTTTCGGGTTAGAAGTATTTGATTTTTCAATCACATTTATTATTTGGGATTTGTGTGACCATGCAAACTGTTTTCAACCCATAACATTAGGAGACACTAAATGTTACAAAGTTACACTGCAGTTCTAAGATGTCTATACAAAAAACTGTCCGACAGCTAGATCCAGAATTCTTACAGGGTTGAAGTTCAATGTCAAATTGAACTGATTAATGCTTAATATATGATATAACGAACGCAGCCATAAATGCAAGGACGGAAAAGTTATGTTTTATGTCACACAATTTTGGACAAATCAGTCAAGACACCAACCACGATAAAGGGTTTTAAACATAGGTTTTAAATCAACTCGATAATTGTATTGACTATAGCTATGTTCCCGCCTTATATCTTAAGAATGTAATGACATTCAAAAATATATATTATTATCAATGACTTATCAACAGCTGTAACAAGTTGTCCAGTGTAGGAGATCCTCACGGGTACCCTAGTTTATAGAAAGACCCTTAATACTGTGTGTCATATGATCTGATCATTATGTTCAGGCTAAGTCACCGGTTGAGCAATGAAACGCCCATGGTCCTCAGAATTTGCCCCCCCCTGATGTGATATGTTAGAGATTTGGTCATAAGATGCCTAGCTGCCAAAATGCCCTGCATATTTTGTGACTCCCACCAACACAGAAACAAACCAGCCCTGCGTAGTGTTCCAAACTTGCCACACCAGTTGCCAAATAACAAAAGCACCGTCTGGCTTTTTATTTTTTTTACACATTTACCCGAGAGCATCCGTACAGTAAGTATGCTAACAAATGACACAAAGAAAGATAAATAAAAGCGTGTTATCTCTGAGCAATCCGAAAACAGGCTCTGACGAAGGCAAGGCATCTGAAGCCGAAACGCGAGCCTGTCTGTTTGGACCCGTGAAAACACAAAAATCTATGCAGACACAGAGCGCTCCCTTTTGGGATAGTCACATGTGGAAGTGTCCTGGGCTAAGGACAGCTTTTTTGGGATTATCAAGTGCGTCAGTCGATTGATTGATTCCCCTTTTTGTTCAAGCTGGGCTGAAGTGCGTTTAGGCTTTCATTGTATGAATTCCTCTGTGTGTTTAATGTCTGGTAGAGACTGAAACAGTGTAACCATGCAATACGGAGCAGTGTATCATGGGTCACTCGATGACATTGGCTACAACACACAGACTTACCACCTTTATTCACTTTACACAACATGTCATTTCTGACATTCACACACCCACCTGTAAGGCTCCAGGGTGATGGTACCATAGGCCAGTGCTCTGTCCCATTGGGCCAGGTTGATGCAGGCGTCCAGGGCTAAGTCAGTCACCCTGAGACGGTACACATTACCATCAGGGACTGCGGGGACAGCGCCACCCATTGGAGCCAGCAGAGAACTACACTCTTGTAAGAGCTCTTCCCAGTCTGGAGACGGAGTTAAGGGTACACCAGGAGGAGAGGGAGGAGAGGGAGAAAGAGAGAGAGGGAGGAGAGGGAGAAAGAGAGAGCGGGAGGAGAGGGAGAAAGAGAGAGTGGGAGGAAAGGGAGAAAGAGAGAGGGGGAGGAGAGGGAGAAAGAGAGAGCGGGAGGAGAGGGAGAAAGAGAGAGCGGGAGGAGAGGGAGAAAGAGAGAGCGGGAGGAGAGGGAGAAAGAGAGAGCAGGAGGATAGGGAGAAAGAGACAGCAGGAGGAGAGGGAGAAAGAGAGTGCGGGAGGAGAGGAAGAAAGAGAGGGAGGAGAGGGTGAAAGAGAGAGTGGGAGGAAAGTGAGAAAGAGAGAGCGGGAGGAAAGGGAGAAAGAGAGAGCGGGAGGAGAGGGAGAAAGAGAGAGCGGGAGGAAAGTGAGAAAGAGAGAGCGGGAGGAGAGGGAGAAAGAGAGAGCAGGAGGAGAGGGAGAAAGAGAGAGCGGGAGGAAAGTGAGAAAGAGAGAGCGGGAGGAGAGGGAGTAAGAGAGAGCGGGAGGAGAGGGAGAAAGAGAGAGCGGGAGGAGAGGGAGAAAGAGAGAGCGGGAGGAAAGGGAGAAAGAGAGAGCGGGAGGAGAGGGAGAAAGAGAGAGCGGGAGGAAAGGGAGAAAGAGAGAGCAGGAGGAGGGGGAGAAAGAGAGAGCGGGAGGAGAGGAAGAAAGAGAGAGCGGGAGGAAAGTGAGAAAGAGAGAACGGGAGGAGAGGGAGTAAGAGAGAGAGGGAGGAAAGGGAGAAAGAGAGAGCGGGAGGAGAAAGAGAGTGCGGGAGGAGTGGGAGAAAGAGAGCGGGAGGAGTGGGAGAAAGAGAGAGCGGGAGGAGAGGGAGAAAGAGAGAGCGGGAGGAGAGGGAGAAAGAGAGAGCGGGAGGAAAGGGAGAAAGAGAGAGCGGGAGGAGAGGGAGAAAGAGAGAGCGGGAGGAGAGGGAGAAAGATCACTAGAGTGACCGAGATAATTATGACTGGACTAAAATAGAGAGCATAAAATGGACAGATGAGATGTGGTGTGTGTGTGTACGCGTCTGTGTGTGTGCGCGAGCGCATATTTGTTTAATCATACATTTTAACATTGTGACATATTGGTCATGGGTGATTCTTGTGTAAAGGATACCACCATGTGTCTGTAGGTTCTCCAACCTGGGGATGGCTTCTCTCAGGGGGGTCCAGGCCTCCTCCTCCCCACACAGCATCATAGGGTCCTGGCCACGGAGAGAGGAAGAGAGAGGGTCAGGGACCATATAGTTACAGTACATGCTATTAGCATCATGAGACAGTTAGTGTTTGTATTTGTATTTATTAGGGATCCCCAGGGCAGCAGCTTGTCTTCCTGGGGTCCAAACACATTAAAACACTTACATTACATATAAAACAAAAGATAAAACAGTACATCATAAAACATTATTACACCACTACATCTCCACAATACAACACGTATAATACAACCATACAACAATATTACAATGTATGCGTGTGTCTGTACTTGTGTGTCTCTTCACAGTCCCCGCTGTTCCATAAGGTGTATTTCTACCTGTTTTTTCAATCTGATTCTACTGCTGCATCAGTTACCTGATGTGGAATATAGTTCCATGTAGTCATGGCTCTATGTAGTACTGTGCGCCTCCTATTCTGGACTTGGGGATTGTGAAGAGACCGCTGGTGGCATTTCTTGTGGGTTATGCATGGGTGTACAATGCTGTGGGTTATTAGTTTACACAGACAGCTCGTTACATACAGCTTGTCAACACTTACAAAAATAAGCAGTGATGACAATCTCTCTTCCACTTTGAGCCATGAGAGATTGAAACGCATATCATTAATGTTAGCTCTCCGTGTACTTTTAAGGGCCCTGTTCTGAACCAACTGCAATTTTCCTAAGTCCCTCTTTGTGGCACCTGTCCACACTACTGAACAGTAGTCAAGGTGCGACAAAATTAGGCCTGTAGGACCTGCCTTGTTGATAGTGTTGTTTAGATGGCAGAGCAGTTCTCCCCATCAACATGTTTTGACCATGACCGTTTACAATCCATTGGTGGTTTAGTCACCTCAACTTGCTCAATGTCCACATTATTCATTACGAGATGTAGTTGAGGTTTAGGGTTTAGTGAATGATTTGTCCCAAATACAATGCTTTTAGTTTTAGAAATATTTAGGACTAACTTATTCCTTGCCACCATACCGAAACTACCTGCAGCTCTTTGTTAAGTGTTGTAGTCATGTCAGTTGCTGTAGTAGCTGTGTATAGTGTATAGAGTCATCCGCATACATAGACACACTGTCTTTACTCAAAACCAGTGGCAAGTCGTTAGTAAAGATTGAAAAAAGTAAGGGGCCTAAACAGCTACCCTGGGGAATTCTGATTCTACCTGGACTTTGTTGGAAAGGCTTCCATTAAAGAACACCCTCTGTTTTCTGTTATCTTTACTCTTTATCTTCAATATATCACGGGGTATAAAGCCATAACACATACGTTTTTCCAGCAGCAGACTATGATCGAAAATGTCAAAAGCCGCACTGAAGTCTAACAAAACACCCATTCTTAAATCAATTTCTCTCTAAGTGCTGTGCTTGTTGAATGTCCTTCCCTATAAGCATGCTGAAAGTCTGTTGATCATTTGTTTTCTGTAAAATAGCATTGTATCTGGTCAAACACCATTTTTTCCAGAAGTTTACTAATGGTTGTTTACCAGGCTGATTGGTTTGCTATTTGAGCCAGTAAAGGGGGCTTTACTATTCTTGGGTATCGGAATGACTTTTTCTTCCCGCCAGGCCTGAGGGCACATACTTTCTATAGGGCTTAAATTGGAGACGTTGACGAAAGGCTAGCTGCTTATAAATGTCTTATAAACATAAACATGATCAAAACACTATCATTGTGGTACTCAGCGTGCTTCTTCAGAACTTTCGACTATATATAATCTATTACTATAAACTATTTACTACTATTGAAGAATGTCCAGATAGCAGTCCCCTGTGGCACTCAAGGTTGACAGACTTAGTAACATTTTTATTTTTATGTGGTCAAATGGGTCTTGAAGGACAACTGAAAATGGAAAATGCAAAACAACTCTGCAAACAATTGTGGACTAATGGAAAACACTGGCTGTATGTTAACTTGGAGCCCATGTTTGGCTGAGAGCTCACGGCAGCTTGTCATCACCACCATACACTGCAGGCAGAACGCATCTTCGCTTATTTCTCTCCATCTTCCCTGTCTCTCTCTCCCTCTATCCTTCCCACTCTCTACTTCTTTCTCAAACCCGAGGCTGTCAGCAAGGTGTCAAAGAACCAGAACCACAATACTGACTGACTATCTGTGGTCACGGTGAACCCAAGCAATCTGTGTGTGTGGGTGTGTGTGGTGTGTTTAAAGCTGCTCTAGGCCTGCTAGTGTAAAGAGGACAATAACAGACACTGACAACCACAGTCAGAACCGGATACCGTGGAGCTGCTTCATATTAAATGATCATCTGAGTTTTAGAGCTCTTTCCATGGTATGGGGGTGACTCCCTACGTTATGGGGCTGATGGCTGAGGCAGACTAACACTACAGTCTCAGTTGGAGCAAATATTGAGAAGGTTTTGGTATTTGGGAATGGGGCACTGGCGGTCATGAAATGTTTAATTAATCATGTTCAGCATCTCCAGGTCTCCACGCATACAAGCCGCTGATGGGCGCCTATATAACATATTCATTTTTTTTTTTTTAATTTAAGTTTCATAATATCCAGGATTTATCCAGGAAATCCAGGATTTATTTTAGGCAGGTCTAAAGAAATATTATGATTGGAAGAAAATGTATTTCAGAAGAACAGAATATGAGTTGGCCTACTGTATGGCTATGTTGAGTGTAAAAGTGACCATTTGAAACAGGTCCTATACTAGATTTAGCAAGTTGTGAATAATACACACCTTAGAATGCCTTAGAAATCAAAACATACATGGGCTGCATGATGCCACTATAGGCTGCTGATGATTTGACAAAGGCACAACAAAAAAATCTGGAACTAGGTTCCTTGCGTCGGGCTACACACCCTGTTCTCTCATCAAGTGATCATATTTTCACCCATCGGACTATAGGCAAATGACATTTTCTTTACTAATATGTAACATTGGTTTAGATTTAGATAGGTCCATTGTCAAATGGGCAGGAACAGAAGCATGGGAAAAAATATACACGTTATCTGTATGCACTCCTATAGCGAACGGAGGCCACTTCCCCACTGGTTCATTTCCTACTTACGTAGGCTACTCAGGTTATTTCACTCCATGCGTCAACCACTGTTTGAGGAGCATGCAACCTCTCGCTGTGCAACCTTACGCCCAAAATCTGTATGCCATGGGCTCTCCAACCCTGTTCCTGCAGCTACACAGTGCTTAATTATTGGGAAACCAAGTGAAATCTGTTCGAGAACATCGCAATGAAACATATTTCATTAAACTGTTGACAGCCCCTCTTCTCTGCGGGCTTGAGAAAGGAATGTAGGAGAGGGGAGGAGACGGAAACGCACAGGGGTGAGACATTCTGTAGATAAAAGGTCAATACAGTATGTCGGCCTATGAATTATGACAACCAAATACAAATTCACTATACTTGTAGGCTAAATCTGAATTTGTTTCATTTAGGCTAGAGCAATTATGTACCCAAGACATTAAATCTGTATATTTTTTTATGTCTTTCAGCTGTGTGTAATATGCGGTAGGCTACGCATTGTATAACAGCACAATCATTAATTTAATTCAGGTTTTCTTTCGGTTTTGGGTTCATATATAGGCCTATGTTTATGCATAAGCCCTAATATGCATATGGCTGTTTTGAATTATTCATCAACTTAGAAAGCGCTGCCCATTTCACTGTGTTAAGGCTTTGAAACAGCATACACAATGACACGTTTTCCACTCAGTTTTCAAACTTTCTTCTTTCTTCCAATTGCTCCATCATAGTGAGGTGAGTTTTAAAAACGCAAACCGTTTTGATGATTTCTTTTGCATTCATAGAGGGACAATAGAGCCCTGAAACTCGTTAGCGAGTTTTGTACTACTAACACATGTCAGGAGTGCATGAGACCGGATCAGCTTTACTCAATGGTCATGTAGAATTTTCCTGCGGTCCTGACTCATGACTGCCAGGGTCGCGGTAATATGGTCGAAACAGCCCTGCATGGGACTCATTTTACTGAAGTAATGATGTATTGTAAAATGTTTACCTAATTAGAGCCTGGCTGCAAACACACAAGAGAGAGAAGGTAGTGCTGGGTACCTGCTAGCATACACTGAACAGTTAACAGACATACACACACACAGAGAGAAGGTAGTGCTGAGTACCTGCTAGCATACACTGAACAGTTAACAGACATACACACACACAGAGAGAAGATAACAGAGGCGACAGCTAAAATCCCCAGGCCTGCGTCCCTGTTTTTGAACTGACATCGATGCGTGTCAGCTTTGCAATATTCATCACCCAGTGCTGTGTGTGTCTTCTGAAAGTGTCATAGACGAATGCGGAAAGAGAGGGAGCTGCCAGAATGATCTTGTTCCTTTGTCTAGTTTGACAGACAGAAACAACAACTCATATGTGCGTTGATCCTCTGACTAGTTTGAGTCTGTTACAATTGCCAGTGTTTAGTGAACCTTAACCCCAATGTGATATATATCACAGAGACCGGTGTTAAACCTAGGGCTGTTGCGGTGACCATATTACTGCCACACAGGCAGTCATGACCGCAGTATATGTGTAGTGTACCAGGAAATGTCCTTTTAAGTACTCAGGACTTTGGTAGTACCCAACTTACCATCTGGTCTTAATGGTCTGGTAGTCTGGGCTCTATTGTCCCTCTAACCACTCTGACATGAATGCAAATACAACAAAAATCACAAACACTTATTAGTTGAACAGCAGGTTGAAACAGTGGAGAACATGGCTGCTGTAGATGTTGTTGTTTCAAAGGCTGCTCACTTTTACACTCATCCTAGCCATTTCATATGGGCCCTCGCTCCATAATGGGAAAAATATCCTTTCCATTTTATTCAGCTTAGTTCAATTATATTCTTCTTACTATAAAAATCTATAATATAAAATAATGGCACGGGACTTATAAGCATATCTTGTCCGCTAAATGAACTATGGAGAATAGCCAGATAACATACAGTAGGCCAACTCCTATTCTGATTTATTGTGATGGTGTATATTAAATTGATTTATTAGACTTTTTAAAAAATGTAGATGTACCAAAGGCGTGCATCAGTCGTTTGTATGCTCGGAGGCCTGGAGATGCTCAACATGTTGATGTTAATTAACGGTCAATTACCGTGAGACCGGCGGTCTTTTGCATGACAATAACCGGCTGACAAAATGTCATGACCGCCACAGCCCTAGCCACACCTAATGAACTATTGACCATGGAAAGACAGAGGGAGGGAGAGAAAGAAAGAGAGAGAGAAATAGGGAGGAGAGACAAGTAGGGAGAAGGAACCAGGGATGGAGAGAGGCGAGAGAAAGTGAGGGAGACGGGGCGAGAGGAGGGGAGAGGTTGTGAAAGAGAGGGAGAAAGAGTGAAAGAGGATGCCGGTGATTGTCATTCTCTCAGGGAAGAACAATGGAAGTTGCTGATAATGATGTCTGCAGTGTGTGTGTCCTGCTGTGCGTGTGTTTGTGTGTGTGTGTGTGTGTGTGTGTGTGTGTGTGTGTGTGTGTGTGCGCGTGTGTGTGGTTTGCAGCCTGTCAGTGGGATTGGCGACATGAGAATGTGATCCGAGACAACACGTATGTTTCTCTACTGCTTTGGTCAGTGTGTGTGTATGTATGTGTGTGACAGGCTTTGGGGACAGATTACATTTGGTGTTGAAGAAATCCCATTATGCCTTGTGTCTTGAATGTTGTTAATTGCAGTGTCTGCCAAGTGGCAGCTTCTGAAGCCAAACATTATGCAAATCAAGGCTTTTAAGGTGTGTGTGTGTGTGTGTGTGTGTGTGTGTGTGTTTGTAGACGTATTATAGTGGGGCGTTGTTTTTTCTGTGCCTCCTACAATAAATCTGTGTGTGACAGCACTGTTGGCTACTGTTAGTGTTTCTCTGTGCAGGTGAACAATAGCTCACAAAGAGATCTGCCTGCAAGCCTTAGGCATCACATCACCACACACACACTCACGCTCGCACACACACACACTACAAAGACTGAGGAAGACAATACGAGTCAATCTCAAAAGCCAACTTTCCAGTAGATTGAAAAGCTTTTTCTGATAGAAAAATGGGGAGAGGTTGAGAGATAGAAAGAACAAGAGAGAGAGATCAAGAGAGAAGCGGAGGAGAGGGGGGGTAGAGAAGAAATGAGCGAGAGAAACAACTTGAGCAAATCAAATCACTATCCATCAACGAATACCCTGGAGATGCGTGTTCTTCTGATCCCTCACACCAGCTTCTACCAAGAGGACTGGCTGTAATGCACTGTCTGGTGTTGCTGGTTCAAGCCCTGCTACAGCTGCTCCACTTGAATCGCTACACTGAGATAGATGATGAGATGGGTGGTCCTGTGTATGATTCAACGGGGCTCATTATAGAAAACACTGTTCAATCTTCTCCCCCCTGCCTTCTTCCTGTCCTCTTTCGCTCTCTCCATCTCCTCACTTCCATCGTTTTAATACCTCGACTCCGTTGCACATCCCAGCCAAGTCTCCGTGGCCTGGAGATGGCCTTGGAGCATGAAATTATACTTCTTAATTACAGCCTTTCACGGGTGGTGGGAGCGTGAATGTGTGTGTGTGTGTGTGTGTGTGTGTGTGTGTGTGTGTGTGTGTGTGTGTGTGTGAGATCAAATCAAATCAAATTGTATTGGTCACATACACATGGTCAGCAGATGTTAATGCGAGTGTAGCGAAATGCTTGTGCTTCTAGTTCCGACAATGCAGTAATATATAACAAGTAATATAACAATTTCACAACAACTACCTTTTACACACAAGTGTAAAGGAATTAATAAGAATATTACATATAAATATATGGATGAGCGATGGCCAAACGGCATAGGCAAGATGCAGTAGATGGTATAGAGTACAGTATATACATATGAGATGCGTAATGTAGGGTATGTAAACATTATATAAAGTGGCATTGTTTAAAGTGACTAGTGATACATTTATTACATCCAATTTTTAATTATTAAACTGGCTAGAGATTAGAGTCAGTATGTTGGCAGCAGCCACTCAATGTTAGTGATGGCTGTTTAACAGTCTGATGGCCTTGAGATAAAAGCTGTTTTTCAGTCTCTTGGTCCCAGCTTTGATGCACCTGTACTGACCTCACCTTCTGGATGATAGAGGGGTGAACAGGCAGTGGCTCGGGTGGTTGTTGTCCTTGACGATCGTTTTGGCCTTCCTGTGACATCGGGTGGTTTAGGTGTCCTGGAGGGCAGGTAATTTGCCCCCAGGCTGTTGCACCTTCTTTACCACACTGTCTGTGTGGGTGGACCATTTCAGTTTGTCCGTCGAGGAAGTTCAAACTTTCCACCTTCTCCACTACTGTCCCGTTGATGTGGATAGGGGGGTGCTCCCTCTGCTGTTTCCTGAAGTCCACGATCATCTCCTTTGTTTTGTTGACGTTGAGTGTGAGGTTATTTTCCTGACACCACACTCCGAGGGCCCTCACCTCCTCCCTGTAGGCCGTCTCGTCATTGTTGGTAATCAAGCCTACCACTGTAGTGTCATCTGCAAACTTGATGATTGAGTTGGAGGCGTGCATGGCCACGCAGTCATGGGTGAACAGGGAGTACAGGAGAGGGCTGAGAACGCACCCTTGTGGGGCCCCAGTGTTGAGGATCAGCGGGGTGGAGATGTTGCTTCCTACCCTCACCACCTTGGGGCGTCCTGTTAGAAAGTCCAGGACCCAGTTGCTAAAGGGCGGGGTCGAGACCCAGGGCCTCGAGCTTAATGACGAGTTTGGAGGGAACTATAGTGTTAAATGCTGAGCTGTAGTCGAAGAAGAGCATTCTTACATAGGTATTACTCTTGTCCAGATGGGATAGGGCAGTGTGCAGGTGATATGATCCTTGACTAGTCTCTCAAAGCACTTCATGATGACGGAAGTGAGTGCCACGGGGCGGTAGTCGTTTAGCTCAGTTACCTTAGCTTTCTTGGGAACAGGAACAATGATGGCCCTCTTGAAGCATTTGAGAACTGCAGACTGGGATAGGGATTGATTGAATATGTCTGTAAACACACCAGCCAGCTGGTAGGCGCATGCTCTGAGGATGCGGCTGGGGATGCCGTCTGGGCCTGCAGCCTTGCGAGGGTTAACACGTTTAAATGTTTTACTCATGTTGGCTGCGGTGAAGGAGAGCCCGCAGGTTTTGGTAGCAGGCCGTGTCAGTGGCACTGTATTTTCCTCAAAGCGAGCAAAGAAGTTGTTTAGTTTGTCTGGGAGCAAGACGTCGTGGTCCTCGACGGGGCTGGTTTTCATTTTGTAGTCAGTGATTAACTGTAGACCCTGCCACATACCTGTCGTGTCTGAGCCATTGAACTGCGGAGGGAATAGCTACACTGTTTGTATTCGGTCATGTTTCCGGTCGCCTTGTTCTGATTAAAAGCAGTGGTTTGCGCTTTCAGTTTTGCGCGAATGCTTTCATAAATCCATGGTTTCTGGTTGGGGAAGGTTTTAATAGTTGCCATGAATACAACATCACCGATGCACTTGCTAGTAAACTCGCTCACCGAATCAGCGTATACATCAATGTTGTTGTTCGACGCTATCCGGAACTTATCCCAGTCCACGTGATCGAAGCAATCTTGAAGCGTGTAATCAGTTTGGTCGGACCAGCGTTGTACAGACCTGAGCCCAGGTGTTTCCTGTTTTAGTTTCTGTCTATAGGCTGGGAGCAACAAAATGGAGTCGTGGTCAGATTTGCCGAAAGGAGGGCGAGGGAGGGATTTGTATGCGTTGCGGAAGTTAGAGTAACAATGGTCCAGAATTTTTCCAGCCCGTGTCGCACATTCGATATGCTAATCAAATTTAGGGAGCCTTGTTTTCAGATTAGCCTTGTTAAAATCCCCAGCTACAATAAATGCAGCCTCAGGATATGTGGTTTCCAGTTCACATAGGTCAGAGAGGAAGAAATGACTACTTCTCTATGTCTTGCTGCTCCTTGGAGTGAGAATGGTATTTTTCTTCTGAAAAGAAATGTCTTTATGTTCACATTCACATAAACACTTTATTATGCTGATAAAGTGAATGTGTTAATTACAGAGCAGAAAGCTGAACAGGCCGTGAAATTACAACTGACATACTGTTGATACTAGATCATTATCTGTTTATGAGAGAGCTGTGTGTGTGTGTGTGTGTGTGTGTGTGTGTGTGTGTGTGTGTGTGTGTGTGTGTGTGTGTGCGCATGAGTGTACGTGTGAGAGAGAGAGAGCTGAATAAATGTCAGGTTAATCACATGTTCATTAATAGCAGAGTGAAAATTGAAAGCGGCCAATCTAAAACGTCTAGAGAGCACTGACTCTGTGTCATAAGAAGCTGGTTCAAGTCCACAGCATGCCTCAGAGCTGACAGGTGGAGGACAGAGGGGGAGAAGAGGGGGGGGGGGTGGAGAGGGATGGTGGACGACTGACCTGACAGCCTGAAAGATAAGGAGAGAGAGAAAGGGAGAATAAGACGGATGGAGACCGGTATTGAAGTAGAAAGTGGTGGATGTATTATTTTTCCTCTTCCCCTGATAAGGACGGGGAACTTAGAGACAGGTGGAGGGAGAGAGGGCGAGAAGAGGCAGAGCATGAAAGAGAGGGCGAGGAGAGTGGGGAAATAAGAAGGGACGACAGAGTGAGAGGAGGAGACGAGAAAGCCGCAGGTACACAGACACACGGCAGGCTTCAGTGGTCACACCGAGACCATGCTGACACAGTGAACAGCGAGTGTGTTTGTGTGTGTGGCTGTAGTCTTACCATGTCTGCAGTGGTGCATCGTTGACACTGGCAGGTGAAATGGTACTGCTCCTCTAGCTGAGTCTGTCTGTCTCTGGTAGGAGCCAACGAACCAATGTAACTAATAGTCAACTAGGTAGAGGTAGAGAGAGAGAGAGAGAGAGGTAGAGAGAGAGAGGTAGAGAGAGAGAGAGGTAGAGAGAGAGAGGTAGAGAGGTAGAGAGAGAGAGAGAGAGAGAGAGAGAGTAGAGAGAGAGAGGTAGAGAGAGAGAGGTAGAGAGAGAGAGAGAGAGGTAGAGAGAGAGAGGTAGAGAGAGAGAGAGTAGAGAGAGAGAGAGAGGTAGAGGTAGAGAGAGGTAGAGAGAGAGGTAGAGAGAGAGAGAGAGGTAGAGAGAGAGAGAGGTAGAGAGAGAGGTAGAGAGAGAGAGGTAGAAAGAGAGAGGTAGAGAGAGAGGTAGAAAAAGAGAGGTAGAGAGAGAGAGAGAGAGGTAGAGAGAGAGGTAGAGAGAGAGTGGTAGAAAGAGAGAGGTAGAGAGAGAGAGAGAGAGGTAGAGAGAGAGAGAGAGAGAGAGAGAGAGAGAGAGAGAGAGAGAGAGAGAGAGAGAGAGAGAGAGAGAGAGAGATCACCGTTTTTTAATTTGCATCCTGTCTCAAGTCGACCAAAATCACACACCGTACCTCCTCAGCAGGTCGCATGTCTCTGGCGGCTCGGAGGTGGAGTGTTTCTCCCTCAAACATCATCATACAGCTGGGCCTGCAGTCATGGTTCAGCAACGACATACTGGGGAGGGAGAGAGGAGGTTAGCGCGTGTGTGACAGAGACCAAGAGATTGAGAAAGAAAGATTGAAGTGATGTCATTGACACACTCATCACATTGTTGGTTATTCTCACACTCAGACACAATGTCTTACAGGGCCGTTTAGCACTCTGTGTGCGTGTGTGTGTGTGTGAGTGTGTGTGTGTGTATGAGAACCAGTTACAGTGAGCATCAGTAATACTGTAGATAGGTTGGTTGTGTAGCAGGGCTGGTTTACATGCAGATATGATCTTTAAGTAATGCCACACAATCTCCCGTCCCCTCCTCTCCTCATCCCTCCCATCCTCTCCTCTCTTCGAGATGTTCTCATGGTTACTGTTCAGAGAAACTGGAACAAAGAGCTTTGAAAGTCACCCAAATAGCCTGCACCCCACACACACCCAATCACACCACGGTGATGTAACAAGAAATGACAAGGTGACAATGAAGTGACAGACAGCGATGAGGCGTGAGTGTGTCACGATGATCCATTTTGACTGGTCTGTGTCATTGCTCCTCAACCCCGTCGCAGAGGTCCACCAGACAGCGCACACTTTTTGTTCAAGCCCTGCACGAACACACTGATGACCTCATCACAAAGCCCTTGATTAGCTGGATCAGTGTTTCGACTGTCAGGTGGTCCCCTAGTTGAAGGTTTGGGTAGCACTTCCGTCTGCCAATGCCTTCCTATCTGCGTCTGGCCAGTGTTGACATTAGGCATCCGTGTTTACGTCTAAACAACACTTGGATGCTCTTACGTCTCTGTTTGGTCTTTTGTGAATCTATACACTCACACACTAATGCAGGCACACAAGTACACACACACGTATGTATACACACACACACACACACACACACACACACACACACACACACACACACACACACACACACTTAATGATAGGGTGTGTGTATCATTACACCTCTCCTAAAACATCCATTACCAACCAACCAGGACTGTGGGAAATGTAATGTTCTGTGTTTCTATACCTGTGTTGATCTGTTCAGTGGTACTAACTCCACCTCCTCCTGGGTTCATTACACATAGTGTAGAGGCTCTCCTGCGGTGTTTCTAATGTTTCTGCTAACCCTTTCTAACCACGAACCTAATCAACACCAACCATTCAGTATATTATAATCAAAACATGGACTTTCTTTCTTTAAAGCTCGATCATTTGACAAAACGGGGTACTTGTCCTTTTAGATACTTATGGACCCTCCATCTTGATGTTAGAATCCATTTTTTCCATTTCCGGATGTATAAATTAATAATATTTACAAATGTATTCTTGCAGAATATAACTTATAAATGCCTCATGAGCGGAGTTCAACTGTCGTACCCCATCAGAACCCCAAACACAAGCTTGTTTTTACTCCACATTGTTTACATTTACGTTGTTTACAAACAAACACTATACAGCCTCAAAACATTTCAGGGAAGTACATCTCTCCTTTCATGAACGATTTGTTTATGCATCTAGAATGCATGGGCATCCGATACAGGAACGATACGTAAGTTTGAAATGATTCGGTGTGATTCGGGTTTGATTAGAGCAATGAATTGATGCGATTCTGATGAACTGTTTTGTTGTTGTTGAATGAACACATTCATTTTCCATTTTAAATGAACATCTGCTGCTGAAGGGAGATCAGAAGCTGGGTCTCTGAGATAGACCTGTCTGAAATTAAGATAGACCTGTCTGAAATTAAGATAGACCTGTCTGAAATTAAGATAGACCTGTCTGAAATTAAGATAGAATTAAGCTAGACCTGTCTTCTCTAAACTGAGTGGCCCTCTGTTAGTGTGCGTGCGTATGTGTGTGTGTGTGTCAATGGTCTGTGTAGGCACCTGAGCTGAGCCATTGGGCAGACTGAGCATCTATCACCCCTCTTACCAGATTAGGGGTGCGTTAGAATGTATGTTATTTGTTCCCTCACTTTAAAAAAAAATCTGATGAACTTGTCATTTATGCGCATTGAACATGTTTTGAACTAGTACTATGTCCATATTTATAAATTAGCATGGCATTTAGCCAATTAATATAATGCAGCTTTGGATTTTACCCCAGTCTCGAAAGCTAATGTTTTAGACTGTTTTACGGAGAGCTTCTCCCGCTGCGAATGATGAATGCGAAATGATTGCTGTCCTTCATGAAATGAACCTGTTTATGTAAACATGACTAAATACACTGACTGTTTAAAGCAAAACTACCAAAACAATTTATTTTGGTGAACCGGAACGATCTAAATAATATAATGATTGAAAACCCCAATCAGCAGTTAGATGTGAGTTGCACCCCATTCTGGTAGGCTGTACAACTCCGGTAAAACCAGTGGTGTGTATTCATGTACGCCATGAATACAAATAAATATATATTCATATATATATATATTTTTTTTACATCTTTGTCTCTCTGTGTTTCATCATTATCCTTCAACTCGCTAGAGGCTGAATCACAGGAGAAAGCAACCGAGCGAGGTAAACAGCGCCCCTCTGTTTCTCTACATGTAGGCCATCTCAAATCAAGTCAAATCAAATGTATTTGTCACATACACATGGTTAGCAGATGTTAATGCGAGTGTAGCGAAATGCTTGTGTTTCTAGTTCCGACAATGCAGTAATAACCAACGAGTAATCTAACCTAACAATTCCAAAACTACTACCTTATACACACAAGTGTAAAGGGATAAAGAATATGTACATAAAGATATATGAATGAGTGATGGTACAGAATGGCATGGGCAAGATGCAGTAGATGGTATCGAGTACAGTATATACATATGAGATGAGTAATGTAGGGTATGTAAACAAAGTGGCATAGTTTAAAGTGGCTAGTGATACATGTATTACATAAAGATGCAGTAGATGATAGAGTACAGAAAATACATATACATATGAGATGAGTAATGTAGGGTATGTAAACATTATATTAAGTAGCATTGTATAAAGTGGCAAGTGATATATTTTACATCAATTCCCATCATTAAAGTGGCTGGAGTTGAGTCAGTGTGTTGGCAGCAGCCACTCATTGTTAGTGGTGGCTGTTTAACAGTCTGATGGCCTTGAGATAGAAGCTGTTTTTCAGTCTCTCGGTCCCTGCTTTGATGCACCTGTACTGACCTCTCCTTCTGGATGATAGCGGGGTGAACAGGCAGTGGCTCGGGTGGTTGTTTTCCTTTATGATCTTTATGGCCTTCCTGTGACATCAGGTGGTGTAGGTGTCCTGGAGGGCAGGTCGTTTGCCCCCGGTGATGCATTGTGCAGACCTCACTACCCTCTGGAGAGCATTACGGTTGTGGGCGGAGCAGTTGCCGTACCAGGCGGTGATATAGCCCGACAGGATGCTCTCGATTGTGCATAAGTAGAAGTTTGTGAGTGCTTTTGGTGACAAGCCAAATTTCTTCAGCCTCCTGAGGTTGAAGAGGCGCTGCTGCGCCTTCTTCACGACGCTGTCTGTGTGGGTGGACCAATTCAGTTTGTCCGTGATGTGTACGCCGAGGAACTTAAAACTTACTACCCTCTCCACTACGGTCCCATCGATGTGGATAGGGGGGTGCTCCCTCTGCTGTTTCCTGAAGTCCACAATCATCTCCTTTGTTTTGTTGACGTTGAGTGTGACTTCCGGCGCCAACAAAGATGACGCTTCTCGTTCCTAGGAAACTATGCAGTATTTAGTTTTTTTACGTGTTATTTCTTACATTGGTATCCCAGGTAATCTTAGGTTTCATTACATACAGTCGGGAAGAACTACTGAATATAAGAACAACGTCAACTCACCATCAGTATGACCAGGAATATGACTTTCCCGAAGCGGATCCTGTGTTCTGCCTTCCACCCAGGACAACGGAATGGATCCCAGCCTGCGACCCAAAACAACAACGTCGTAAAAGAGGCAAACGAAGCGGTCTTCTGGTCAGGCTCCGGAGACGGGCACATCGCGCACCACTCCCTACCATACTACTCGCCAATGTCCAGTCACTTGTCAACACGGTTGATGAAATCCGAGCAAGAGTAGCATTCCAGAGAGACATCAGAGACTGTAACGTTCTTTGCTTCACGGAAACATGGCTCACTCGAGAGACGCTAACGGAATCGGTGCAGCCAGCTGGTTTCTCCACGCATCGCGCCGACAGAAACAAACATCTTTCTGGTAAGAAGAGGGGCGGGGGCGTATGCCTTATGATTAACGAGACGTGGTGTGATCACAACAACATACAGGAACTCAAGTCCTTCTGTTCACCTGATTTATAATTCCTCACAATCAAATGTCGACCGCATTATATACCAAGGGAATTCTCTTCGATTATAATCACAGCCGTATATATTCCCCCTCAAGCAGACACATCGATGGCCCTGAACAAACTTTATTTGACTCTTTGCAAACTGGAAACCACATATCCTGAGGCTGCATTCATTGTAGCTGGGGATTTTAACAAGGCTAATCTGAAAACAAGACTCCCTAAATTGTATCAGCATATCGATTGAGCAACCAGGGCTGGTAAAACCTTGGATCATTGCTATTCTAACTTCCGCGACGCATACAAGGCCCTCCCCCACCCTCCTTTCGGAAAAGCTGACCACGACACCATTTTGTTACTCCCTGCCTACAGACAGAAACTAAAACAAGAAGCTCCAGCGCTCAGGTCTGTTCAACGCTGGTCCGACCAATCCGAATCCACGCTTCAAGACTGCTTCGATCACGTGGATAGGGATATGTTTCGCATTGCTTCCAACAACAACATTGACGAATACGCTGATTCGGGGAGCGAGTTCATTAGAAAGTGCATTGACAATGTCGTGAACACAAGAGGTATGTGGCAGGGTCTACAGACAATCACGGATTACAAAAAGAAAACCAGCCCCGTCACGGACCAGGATGTCTTGCTCCCAGGCAGACTAAATTACTTTTTTGCCCGCTTTGAGGACAATACAGTGCCACTGACACGGCTCGCAACCAAAACCTGCAGACTCTCCTTCACTGCAGCCGATGTGAGTAAAACATTTAAACGTGTTAACCCTCGCAAGGCTGCAGGCCCAGACGGCATCCCCAGCCGCGTCCTCAGAGCATGCGCAGACCAGCTGGCTGGTGTGTTTACGGACATATTCAATCAATCCTTATCCCAGTCTGCTGTTCCCACATGCTTCAAGAGGGCTAAAGAAAGCTACGGTAACTGAGCTTAAAGACTACCGCCCCGTAGCACTCACTTCCGTCATCATGAAGTGCTTTGAGAGACTAGTCAAGGACCATATCACCTCCACCCTACCTGACACCCTAGACCCACTCCAATTTGCTTACCGCCCAAATAGGTCCACAGACGACGCAATCTCAACCACACTGCACACTGCCCTAACCCATCTGGACAAGAGGATCTATCTGATGCTGTCTGGTCCAAACAAGTATGACATTGTTGCCGTCCGTAGCATTGAAGGCAAATCCCATTGACAGCATACGTCATTGACAAAAAAAACTTTAATTGTTGCATATCGTTGTGTTGTTGTCCTCTAAAATAGCCCATTTACATTACATTTAAGTCAGTTAGCAGACGCTCTTATCCAGAGCGACTTACAAATTGGTGCATTCACCTTATGACATCCAGTGGAACAGCCACTTTACAATAGTGCATCTAAATCTTTTAAGGGGGGGGTGAGAAGGATTACTTTATCCTATCCTAGGTATTCCTTGAAGAGGTGGGGTTTCAGGTGTCTCCGGAAGGTGGTGATTGACTCCGCTGTCCTGGCGTCATGAGGGAGTTTGTTCCACCATTGGGGGGCCAGAGCAGCGAACAGTTTTGACTGGGCTGAGCGGGAACTGTACTTCCTCAGTGGTAGGGAGGCGAGCAGGCCAGAGGTGGATGAACGCAGTGCCCTTGTTTGGGTGTAGGGCCTGATCAGAGCCTGGAGGTACTGAGGTGCCGTTCCCCTCACAGCTCCGTAGGCAAGCACCATGGTCTTGTAGCGGATGCGAGCTTCAACTGGAAGCCAGTGGAGAGAGCGGAGGAGCGGGGTGACGTGAGAGAACTTGGGAAGGTTGAACACCAGACGGGCTGTGTCGTTCTGGATGAGTTGTAGGGGTTTAATGGCACAGGCAGGGAGCCCAGCCAACAGCGAGTTGCAGTAATCCAGACGGGAGATGACAAGTGCCTGGATTAGGACCTGCGCCGCTTCCTGTGTGAGGCGGGGTCGTACTCTGCGGATGTTGTAGAGCATGAACCTACAGGAACGGGCCACCGCCTTGATGTTATTTGAGAACGACAGGGTGTTGTCCAGGATCACGCCAAGGTTCTTAGCGCTCTGGGAGGAGGACACAATGGAGTTGTCAACCGTGATGGCGAGATCATGGAACGGGCAGTCCTTCCCCGGGAGGAAGAGCAGCTCCGTCTTGCCGAGGTTCAGCTTGAGGTGGTGATCCGTCATCCACACTGATATGTCTGCCAGACATGCAGAGATGCGATTCGCCACCTGGTCATCAGAAGGGGAAAGGAGAAGATTAATTGTGTGTCGTCTGCATAGCAATGATAGGAGAGACCATGTGAGGTTATGACAGAGCCAAGTGACTTGGTGTATAGCGAGAATAGGAGAGGGCCTAGGACAGAGCCCTGGGGGACACCAGTGGTGAGAGCACGTGGTGAGGAGACAGATTCTCGCCACGCCACCTGGTAGGAGCGACCTGTCAGGTAGGACGCAATCCAAGCGTGGGCCGCGCCGGAGATGCCCAACTCGGAGAGGGTGGAGAGGAGGATCTGATGGTTCACAGTATCGAAGGCAGCCGATAGGTCTAGAAGGATGAGAGCAGAGGAGAGAGAGTTAGCTTTAGCAGTGCGGAGCGCCTCCGTGATACAGAGAAGAGCAGTCTCAGTTGAATGACTAGTCTTGAAACCTGACTGATTTGGATCAAGAAGGTCATTCTGAGAGAGATAGCGGGAGAGCTGGCCAAGGACGGCACGTTCAAGAGTTTTGGAGAGAAAAGAAAGAAGGGATACTGGTCTGTAGTTGTTGACATCGGAGGGATCGAGTGTAGGTTTTTTCAGAAGGGGTGCAACTCTCGCTCTCTTGAAGACGGAAGGGACGTAGCCAGCGGTCAGGGATGAGTTGATGAGCGAGGTGAGGTAAGGGAGAAGGTCTCCGGAAATGGTCTGGAGAAGAGAGGAGGGGATAGGGTCAAGCGGGCAGGTTGTTGGGCGGCCGGCCGTCACAAGACGCGAGATTTCATCTGGAGGGAGAGGGGAGAAAGAGGTCAGAGCACAGGGTAGGGCAGTGTGAGCAGAACCAGCGGTGTCGTTTGACTTAGCAAACGAGGATCGGATGTCGTCGACCTTCTTTTCAAAATGGTTGACGAAGTCATCTGCAGAGAGGGAGGAGGGGGGGGGGGATTCAGGAGGGAGGAGAAGGTGGCAAAGAGCTTCCTAGGGTTAGAGGCAGATGCTTGGAATTTAGAGTGGTAGAAAGTGGCTTTAGCAGCAGAGACAGAAGAGGAAAATGTAGAGAGGAGGGAGTGAAAGGATGCCAGGTCCGCAGGGAGGCGAGTTTTCCTCCATTTCCGCTCGGCTGCCCGGAGCCCTGTTCTGTGAGCTCGCAATGAGTCGTCGAGCCACGGAGCGGGAGGGGAGGACCGAGCCGGCCTGGAGGATAGGGGACATAGAGAGTCAAAGGATGCAGAAAGGGAGGAGAGGGAGGGTTGAGGAGGCAGAATCAGGAGATAGGTTGGAGAAGGTTTGAGCAGAGGAAGAGATGATAGGATGGAAGAGGAGAGAGTAGCGGGGGAGAGAGAGCGAAGGTTGGGACGGCGCGATACCATCCGAGTAGGGGCAGTGTGGGAAGTGTTGGATGAGAGCGAGAGGGAAAAGGATACAAGGTAGTGGTCGGAGACTTGGAGGGGAGTTGCAATGAGGTTAGTGGAAGAACAGCATCTAGTAAAGATGAGGTCGAGCTTATTGCCTGCCTTGTGAGTAGGGGGAAGGTGAGAGGGTGAGGTCAAAAGAGGAGAGGAGTGGAAAGAAGGAGGCAGAGAGGAATGAGTCAAAGGTAGGCGTGGGGAGGTTAAAGTCGCCCAGAACTGTGAGAGGTGAGCCGTCCTCAGGAAAGGAGCTTATCAAGGCATCAAGCTCATTGATGAACTCTCCGAGGAACCTGGAGGGCGATAAATGATAAGGATGTTAAGCTTGAAAGGGCTGGTAACTGTGACAGCATGGAATTCAAAGGAGGCGATAGACAGATGGGTAAGGGGAGAAAGAGAGAATGACCACTTGGGAGAGATGAGGATCCCGGGGCCACCACCCCGCTGACCAGAAGCTCTCGGGTGTGCGAGAACACGTGGGCGGACGAAGAGAGAGCAGTAGGAGTAGCAGTGTTATCTGTGGTGATCCATGTTTCCGTCAGTGCCAAGAAGTCGAGGGACTGGAGGGAGGCATAGGCTGAGATGAACTCTGCCTTGTTGGCCGCAGATCGGCAGTTCCAGAGGCTACCGGAGACCTGGAACTCCACGTGGGTCGTGCGCGCTGGGACCACCAGATTAGGGATGCCGCGGCCACGCGGTGTGGAGCGTTTGTATGGTCTGTGCAGAGAGGAGAGAACAGGGATAGACAGACACATAGTTGACAGGCTACAGAAGAGGCTACGCTAATGCAAAGGAGATTGGAATGACAAGTGGACTACACGTCTCGAATGTTCAGAGAGTTAAGCTTGCGTAGCAAGAATCTTATTGACTAAAATGATTAAAGTGATACAGTACTGCTGAAGTAGGCTAGCTGGCAGTGGCTGCGTTGTTGACTTTGTAGGCTGGCTGGCAGTGGCTGCGTTGTTGACACTACACTAATCAAGTCGTTCCGTTGAGTGTAATAGTTTCTACAGTGCTGCTATTCGGGGCTAGCTGGCTAGCTAGCAGTGTTGATTACGTTACGTTGCGTTAAAAGAACGACAATAGCTGGCTAGCTAACCTAGAAAATCGCTCTAGACTACACAATTATCTTTGATACAAAGACGGCTATGTAGCTAGCTATGTAGCTAGCTACGATCAAACAAATCAAACCGTTGTACTGAACTGAAATTAAATGAAAATGTGATACTACCTGTGGAGCGAAGCGGAATGCGACCGGGTTGTTGAGTGCGGAAGTTCTATTCGGTAGACGTTGGCTAGCTGTTGGCTAGCTAGCAGTGTCTCCTACGTTAAGGACGACAAATAGCTGGCTAGCTAACCTCGGTAAATTAAGATAATCACTCTAAAACTACACAATTATCTTGGATACGAAAACAGCAAAGACAACTATGTAGCTAGCTAACACTACACTAATCAAGTCGTTCAGTTGAGTGTAATGGTTTCTACAGTGCTGCTATTCGGTAGACGGTGGACGCTTGCTAGCTGGCTAGCTGCTGGGCAGATAGCAGTGTAGACTACGTTAGGACGACGAAATACGATAATTACGCAATTATCTTTGATACAATGACGGCTATGTAGCTAGCTAAGAAGGAATTGCTAAGATTAGACAAATCAAACCGTTGTACTATAATGAAATGTAATGAAAAGTTATACTACCTGCGGACCGAAGTGCGGATGCGACCGCTCGCTCCAACCCGGAAGTGTTAACCCTTTCCTAAATTGGCAATGGATGGAGATAGGGATTTGGACTCATGGTTTTACTTAATTCCCTGTACTTGCCAATGATTATAACGGTGATTCTGATCCAACCATTAATTCATACATTGTTGTGCCCCTGGCCTGAGAGGATGGAAGTTCAACATGTAGCTAGGAGTAGAAGGCTAATGTTAACTAACTAACGTTGCCCATGAATGGAAGTTAGGCTAGCGAGCAAGCATTTTAGCCAGGTAGCCTAGGACAACAAAAACTAAAACTGTGTACTGTATGACAGTGTGTCATCAACATGAAAGAGAGGAGGATGGCATTGGCATTTCTCTACAAGTAGGGTGAGTCAACAGGTTTTTCCACGAAACGCGCGCACAAACACACACGCACACGCACAAATCAGAACCATGGACAGCCACATCATATTTGGCTTACATTGATTGGACTAAATTGTTATTGGTATCTTTTAGTTGTCACTCTATTAGACTAAGCAGAGGTGATTTGATGGTGCTGGAATGGTGCTGGAATGGTGCTGGAATGGTGCTGGAATGGTGGAGGCAGCTCCTGTTTTCTTTGCGACTTGCGTTAATTCTCTGTGGCTCTAAATCAATAGTTGTTTAGGGGTCCGAAGATGTGGGAAACATTAAATTGCTGGACCATGCTGCAGGTCATGCAACAGACTGCTACTGTAATATGTTTTGTTAACTTCACCAGAGAGAGGTTGCTATCTGGTTTTGTGATAAAACATAAAGTTGTGGTTCAATTGATTCTACCACTATCTTAATGTCTTGGCCTTTAGGCCTAACAAAGGCATTTATAACTAACAGGTTATAGAGCAAACAACGCAATTATCACAACACAGAGGTTGTAATATGGCTTTTTTGGGGGCGGGGGCTTGGCCTCCCCTGTTATTTAACCCACGCACCGCTACTGGGTAAAACACCATTTTCTACAGTGCATTTGGGAACAATTACCCAGCAAATTACATTGTCACTCAACAAGTAAAGCCTATGATTTGACATTGGGAATGCCATTTTACAAGCATCTGAATGCAGAAGGTGCAATATTTACGAATAGCCTATCAGAACAGGCCTCTCGTTTGCGCACACAGCTGTGCTTCCCGCACTTTGGGCATCAGTGACTCATACAGTGCACTAAGAAAGTGTTCAGACCCCTTGACTTTTTCCACATTTTGTTACATTTCAACAATATTGTCACGCCCCGACCTTAAAGAGCCTTTTTATTCTCTATTTTGGTTAGGTCAGGGTGTGACTAGGGTGGGTATTCTAATTTTGTTATTTCTAACAATCTTTGTCCCCATGTGCATTTGCAAACCGTAGTCTGGCTTTTTTATGGCGGTTTTGGAGCAGTGGCTTCTTCCTTGCTGAGCGGCCTTTCAGGTTATGTCGATATAGGACTCGTTTTACTGTGGATATAGATACTTGTGTACCTGGAAATTGCTCCCAAGGATGAACCAGACTTCCAGACCAGAGGTCTACAATTGTTTTTCTGAAGTCTTGGCTGATTTATTTTCATTTTTCCAGCAAAGAGGTCCTGAGTTTGAAGGTAGTCCTTGAAATTAGAAGCTTCTAAAGCCATGACACCATTTTCTGGAATTTTCCAAGCTGTTTAAAGACACAGTCAATTTAGTGTATATAAACTTCTGACCCACTGGAATTGTGATGCAGTGAATTATAAGTGAAATAATCTGTCTGTCAACAATTGTTGGAAATATTACTTGTGTCATGCATAAAGTAGATCTCCTAACCAACTTGCCAAAACTAAAGTTTGTTAACAATAAATTTGTGGAGTGTTTGAAAAAAAGAGTTTTAATAACTCCAAACTAAGTGTATGTAAACTTCCGACTTCAACTGTATATAAAATAAATATATCGGAAATATCAAATCAATTTTTATTTGTCACATGCGCCAAATACCTTACAGTGGAATACTTATGTTAACCAACAACCCCTTAACCAACAATGCTTTAAGAAGTTAAGAAAAAAATAAGTGTTAAGTACAGAGTCAATGTGGAGGCTATATACAAGGTGTACCGGTACAGAGTCAATGTGGAGGCTATATACAGGGTGCACCGGTACAGAGTCAATGTGGAGGCTATATACAGGGTGTACCGGTACAGAGTCAATGTGGAGGCTATATACAGGGTGTACAGAGTCAATGCGGAGGCTATACAGAGTCAATGTGGAGGCTATATACAGGGTGTACCGGTACAGAGTCAATGTGGAGGCTATATACAGGGTGTTCCGGTACAGAGTCAATGTGGAGGCTATATACAGGGGGTACTGGTACAGAGTCAATGTGGAGGCTATATACAGGATGTACCGGTACAGAATCAATGTGGAGGCTATATACAGGGTGTTCCGGTACAGAGTCAATGCGGAGGCTATATACAGGGTGTACCGGTACAGAGTCAATGTGGAGGCTATATACAGGGTGTACCGGTACAGAGTCAATGTGGAGGCTATATACAGGGTGTACCGGTACAGAGTCAATGTATATACAGGGTGTACCGGTACAGAGTCAATGTGGAGAGTCAATGTGGAGGCTATATACAGGGTGTCAATGTGGAGGCTATATACAGGGTGTACCGGTACAGAGTCAATGTGGAGGCTATGTACAGGGTGTACCGGTACAGAGTTAATGTGGAGGCTATGTACAGGGTGTACCGGTACAGAGTCAATGTGGAGGCTATATACAGGGGGTACTGGTACAGAGTCATTGTGGAGGATATATACAGGGTGTACCGGTACAGAGTCAATGTGGAGGCTATGTACAGGGTGTACCGGTACAGAGTCAATGTGGAGGCTATCTACAGGGTGTACTGGTACAGAGTCAACGTGGAGGCTATATACAGGGTGTACAGGTACAGAGTCAATGTCTGCCGAAATTACTAGCCTGTTCAACCTCTCTTTCGTGTCGTCTGAGATTCCCAAAGATTGGAAAGCAGCTGCGGTCATCCCCCTCTTCAAAGGGGGGGACACTCTTGACCCAAACTGCTACAGACCTATATCTATCCTACCATGCCTTTCTAAGGTCTTCGAACGCCAAGTCAACAAACAGATTACCGACCATTTCGATTCTCACCATACCTTCTCTGCTATGCAATCTGGTTTCAGAGCTGGTCATGGGTGCACCTCAGCCACGCTCAAGGTCCTAAACGATATCTTAACCGCCATCGATAAGAAACATTACTGTGCAGCCGTATTCATTGATCTGGCCAAGGCTTTCGACTCTGTCAATCACCACATCCTCATCGGCAGACTCGACAGCCTTGGTTTCTCAAATGATTGCCTCGCCTGGTTCACCAACTACTCTGATAGAGTTCAGTGTGTCAAATCGGAGGGTCTGCTGTCCGGACCTCTGGCAGTCTCTATGGGGGTGCCACAGGGTTCAATTCTTGGACCGACTCTCTTCTCTGTATACATCAATGAGGTCGCTCTTGCTGCTGGTGAGTCTCTGATCCACCTCTACGCAGACGACACCATTCTGTATACTTCTGGCCCTTCTTTGGACACTGTGTTAACAACCCTCCAGGCAAGCTTCAATGCCATACAACTCTCCTTCCGTGGCCTCCAATTGCTCTTAAATACAAGTAAAACTAAATGCATGCTCTTCAACCGATCGCTACCTGCACCTACCCACCTGTCCAACATCACTACTCTGGACGGCTCTGACTTAGAATACGTGGACAACTACAAATACTTTGGTGTCTGGTTAGACTGTAAACTCTCCTTCCAGACCCATATCAAACATCTCCAATCCAAAGTTAAATCTAGAATTGGCTTCCTATTTTGCAACAAAGCATCCTTCACTCATGCTGCCAAACATAACCTTGTAAAACTGACCATCCTACCAATCCTCGACTTTGGCGATGTCATTTACAAAATAGCCTCCAATACCCTACTCAACAAATTGCATGCAGTCTATCACAGTGCAATCCGTTTTGTCACCAAAGCCCCATATACTATCCACCATTTCGACCTGTACGCTCTCGTTGGCTGGCTCTCGCTTCATACTCGTCGCCAAACCCACTGGCACCATGTCATCTACAAGACCCTGCTAGGTAAAGTCCCCCCTTATCTCAGCTCGCTGGTCACCATAGCATCTCCCACCTGTAGCACACGCTCCAGCAGGTATATCTCTCTAGTCACCCCCAAAACCAATTCTTTCTTTGGCCGCCTCTCCTTCCAGTTCTCTGCTGCCAATGACTGGAGCGAACTACAAAAATCTCTGAAACTGGAAACACTTATCTCCCTCACTAGCTTTAAGCACCAACTGTCAGAGCAGCTCACAGATTACTGCACCTGTACATAGCCCACCTATAATTTAGCCCAAACAACTACCTCTTTCCCTACTGTATTTAATTAATTAATTAATTAATTTAGCTCCTTTGCACCCCATTATTTTTATTTCTACTTTGCACATTCTTCCATTGCAAATCTACCATTCCAGTGTTTTACTTGCTATATTGTATTTACTTTGCCACCATGGCCTTTTTTGCCTTTACCTCCCTTATCTCACCTCATTTGCTCACATCGTATATAGACTTGTTTATACTGTATGTTTGTTTTACTCCATGTGTAACTCTGTGTCGTTGTATGTGTTGAACTGCTTTGCTTTATCTTGGCCAGGTCGCAATTGTAAATGAGAACTTGTTCTCAACTTGCCAACCTGGTTAAATAAAGGTGAAATAAAATAAATAAAAAAATGTGGAGGCTATATACAGGGTGTACAGGTACAGAGTCAATGTGCGGGGGAACCAGTTAGTTGAGGTAATTGAGGTAATATGTACATGTAGGTAGAGTTAAAGTGACTACGCATAGATTATAAACAGAGAGTAGCAGCAGCGTAAAAGAGGGGTCTGGGTAGCCCTTTGATTAGCTGTTCAGGAGTGTTATGACTTGGGGGTAGAAGCTGTTAAGAAGCCTTTTGGACCTCGACTTGGCACTCCGGTACCGCTTGCTGTGCAGTAGCAGAGAGAACAGTCTATGACTAGGGTGGCTGGAGTCTCTGACAATCTTTTGGGCCTTCCTCTGACACCGCCTGATATAGAGATCCTGGGTGGCAGGAAGCTTGGCCACAGTGATGTACTGGGCCGTACGCACTACCCACTGTAGTGCCTTGCGGTCGGAGGCCGAGCAGTTGCCATACCAGGCAGTGATGCATCCAGTCAGGATGCTCTCGATGGTGCAGCTGCAGAAACCTTTGAGGATCTGAGGACCCATGCCAAATCTTTTCAGTCTCCTGAGGGGGAATAGGCTTTGTCGTGCCTTCTTCACAACTGTCTAGTTGTGTTAGGACCATGATAGTTTGTTGGTGATGTAGACACCAAGGAACTTGAAGCTCTCAACCCGCCACAGCCATATGCAGTTACATGCATATAAGTTCAATAGGCTACTGAACTGAAAGGGAGGATGCATCAATTCAGTCACAACAGATAAGTATTTTCTGAATAAAACAATAGGAGTAAAAAACATTAGTGAACCTGCGATTTGGAATGTTTTAATTGGTTTTCTGATCAATGCATGCTTAATTTTAGATTGGTCTGGGCTCATATGTTCTCATACCTTAAACATTTGCACAGGGGACCGATGTGTATCGGTGAATCGTTCAATCCCTAATACATTTGATATCGTGGATGGTCAGTCCTCGCATCCATGGAGCCGTCTATGAATTTGAGAGTGGTTACATTTCTCCAGCCCCATCCCTTAGTTGTTGTTTTTTGAGCAAAATAGGGGCAGAGAGTTCGCTTTGTTATTGTTTCAATTAAGGATTCTAGCTTTAAATGAGATAATACATGTATTGTCAACAGCACTTGACACAGATAATTAGGCAGGGTGGTGTCAGCTATCGCTTGACTGCAGCAGTTCATTATTCTGCTTTCTATGAAGCGCTCCTTAACTTGTATCATATTCAGTGTGTGTGTGTGTGTGTGTGTGTGTGTGTGTGTGTGTGTGTGTGTGTGTGTCAGTAAGCCCGTGGCATTGTTCTATGTAAAGGCATGTGATGAATATCAATGAATAATCTAACAGCGCAACTTCTTTTCAAATGGATATTCTGCATTAGCATATTAACTGGATTAATTAGCTAAACTTGATCAAACATGCTAATAATGACTGCATAGTACAGCCTACGTCCGATTATCTGTTGCAACGTAGTGCTGTAGAAACAATAGATCTGGTGTGTATGTGTGTGTGGGTGTGTGTGCCAACCTTCTCAAGATCAAGACTAATTCAATACTTTTTTGGTTTGCTAGCTTTATCAGTCCTCATAAGCAAACACAAAACACACCGGGGCACCCCAAAAATCTTAGGGGGCACAAAGTACATGTGGATGGCTGAGGGGTGGTGTTTATTTTTCTCCATATCTAAGCATACCTTTTGAACTGCCTGTATCCTCCTGACTGGTTGATCTTTTTTTACTTTTATTTTATTTAAATAAAATAAATATGCATCTCTGGTAAAATCTGGATAAAAAATTTAAAGGAATGTGAATTTTATTCAGTATAATCAGTAAATGCTTGCTTTTCTAAAGTCTACCAACAGGCATGCCAGCTAAAATAGAGTAGAAGCTAGCTTGTATAAATAACTGAATTGATAGCCCGAAATGGCTTCTTGGTAGCAAGTTTATGAGGTTGGGAGATTGGAAACCTAGCTGGGCTAGCTAAACCTCATAAAATGACTTGGTGGCAAGTAATATTACAGAGAAATATATATACAGTGCCTCCGTAAAGTATTCAAACCCCTCCACTTTTTCCACATTTTTGTTACGTTACATCCTTATTCTAAAAAAATATGTTTTCCTCCCCAATCTACAGACAATACCCCATAATGACAAAGCAAAAACAGTTTTTTAGAAATTGTTGCTCCTTTATAAAAAATGTCAAACTGAAATATGACATTTACAAAAGTATTCAGACCCTTTACTCAGTACTAATGTCGAAGCACCTTTGGCAGCTATTTCAGCCTTGAGTCTTCTTGGGTATGACACTACAAGCTAGGCACACCTGTATGTGGGGATTTTAGAGATGTTCGAAAGCGTTCAAGTCCGGGCTCTGGCTGGGCCAATCAAGGACATTCAGAGACTTCTCCCGAAGCCACTGCTGCGTAGTCTTGGCTGTGTGCTTAGGGTCGTTGTCCTGTTGGAAGTTGAACCTTCGCCCCAAGTCTGGTTCATCCTTGGGAGCAATTTCCAAATGCCCGAAGGTACCATGTTCGTCTGTACAAACAATAGTACGCAAGTATAAACACCATGGGACCACGCAGCCGTCATACCGCTCAGGAAGGAGACGCGTTCTGTCTCCTAGAGATGAATGTTCTTTGGCCTTGATAAGCTCCTTTCCTGAGGACGGCTCACCTCTCACAGTTCTGGGCGACTTTAACCTCCCCACGTCTACCTTTGACTCATTCCTCTCTGCCTCCTTCTTTCCACTCCTCTCCTCTTTTGACCTCACCCTCTCACCTTCCCCCCCTACTCACAAGGCAGGCAATACGCTCGACCTCATCTTTACTAGATGCTGTTCCTCCACTAACCTCATTGCAACTCCCCTCCAAGTCTCCGACCACTACCTTGTATCCTTTTCCCTCTCGCTCTCATCCAACACTTCCCACACTGCCCCTACTCGGATGGTATCGCGCCGTCCCAACCTTCCCTCTCTCTCCCCCGCTACTCTCTCCTCTTCCATCCTATCATCTCTTCCCTCTGCTCAAACCTTCTCCAACCTATCTCCTGATTCTGTCTCCTCAACCCTCCTCTCCTCCCTTTCTGCATCCTTTGACTCTCTATGTCCCCTATCCTCCAGGCCGGCTCGGTCCTCCCCTCCCGCTCCGTGGCTCGACGACTCATTGCGAGCTCACAGAACAGGGCTCCGGGCAGCCGAGCGGAAATGGAGGAAAACTCGCCTCCCTGCAGACCTGGCATCCTTTCACTCCCTCCTCTCTACATTTTCCTCCTCTGTCTCTGCTGCTAAAGCCACTTTCTACCACTCTAAATTCCAAGCATCTGCCTCTAACCCTAGGAAGCTCTTTGCCACCTTCTCCTCCCTCTTGAATCCTCCTCCCCCTCCCCCTCCTCCCTCTCTGCAGATGACTTCGTCAACCATTTTGAAAAGAAGGTCGACGACATCCGATCCTCGTTTGCTAAGTCAAACGACACCGCTGGTTCTGCTCACACTGCCCTACCCTGTGCTCTGACCTCTTTCTCCCCTCTCTCTCCAGATGACATCTCGCGTCTTGTGACGGCCGGCCGCCCAACAACCTGCCCGCTTGACCCTATCCCCTCCTCTCTTCTCCAGACCATCTCCGGTGACCTTCTCCCTTACCTCACCTCGCTCATCAACTCATCCCTGACCGCTGGCTACGTCCCTCCCGTCTTCAAGAGAGCGAGAGTTGCACCCCTTCTGAAAAAACCTACACTCGATCCCTCCGATGTCAACAACTACAGACCAGTATCCCTTCTTTCTTTTCTCTCCAAAACTCTTGAACGTGCCGTCCTTGGCCAGCTCTCCCGCTATCTCTCTCAGAATGACCTTCTTGATCCAAATCAGTCAGGTTTCAAGACTAGTCATTCAACTGAGACTGCTCTTCTCTGTATCATGGAGGCGCTCCGCACTGCTAAAGCTAACTCTCTCTCCTCTGCTCTCATCCTTCTAGACCTATCGGCTGCCTTCGATACTGTGAACCATCAGATCCTCCTCTCCACCCTCTCCGAGTTGGGCATCTCCGGCGCGGCCCACGCTTGGATTGCGTCCTACCTGACAGGTCGCTCCTACCAGGTGGCGTGGCGAGAATCCGTCTCCTCACCACGTGCTCTCACCACTGGTGTCCCCCAGGGCTCTGTTCTAGGCCCTCTCCTATTCTCGCTATACACCAAGTCACTTGGCTCTGTCATAACCTCACATGGTCTCTCCTATCATTGCTATGCAGACGACACACAATTAATCTTCTCCTTTCCCCCTTCTGACGACCAGGTGGCGAATCGCATCTCTGCATGTCTGGCAGACATATCAGTGTGGATGACGGATCATCACCTCAAGCTGAACCTCGGCAAGACGGAGCTGCTCTTCCTCCCGGGGAAGGACTGCCCGTTCCATGATCTCGCCATCACGGTTGACAACTCCATTGTGTCCTCGTCCCAGAGCGCTAAGAACCTTGGCGTAATCCTGGACAACACCCTGTCGTTCTCAAATAACATCAAGGCGGTGGCCCGTTCCTGTAGGTTCATGCTCTACAACATCCGCAGAGTACGACCCCGCCTCACACAGGAAGCGGCGCAGGTCCTAATCCAGGCACTTGTCATCTCCCGTCTGGATTACTGCAACTCGCTGTTGGCTGGGCTCCCTGCCTGTGCCATTAAACCCCTACAACTCATCCAGAACGCCGCAGCCCGTCTGGTGTTCAACCTTCCCAAGTTCTCTCACGTCACCCCGCTCCTCCGCTCTCTCCACTGGCTTCCAGTTGAAGCTCGCATCCGCTACAAGACCATGGTGCTTGCCTACGGAGCTGTGAGGGGAACGGCACCTCAGTACCTCCAGGCTCTGATCAGGCCCTACACCCAAACAAGGGCACTGCGTTCATCCACCTCTGGCCTGCTCGCCTCCCTACCACTGAGGAAGTACAGTTCCCGCTCAGCCCAGTCAAAACTGTTCGCTGCTCTGGCCCCCCAATGGTGGAACAAACTCCCTCACGACGCCAGGACAGCGGAGTCAATCACCAGACAGCGGAGTCAATCACCACCTTCCGGAGACACCTGAAACCCCACCTCTTTAAGGAATACCTAGGATAGGATAAAGTAATCCTTCTCACCCCCCCCCCCCCTTAAAAGACCTAGATGCACTATTGTAAAGTGGCTGTTCCACTGGATGTCATAAGGTGAAAGCACCAATTTGTAAGTCGCTCTGGATAAGAGCGTCTGCTAAATGACTTAAATGTAATGTAATGTAAATGGTGTGAAAAGTGCAAATCAATCCTAGAACAGCAAAGGACCTTGTGAAGATGCTGGAGGAAACAGGTACAAAAGTATCTATATCCACAGTAAAACGAGTCCTATATCGACATAACCTGAAAGGCCGCTCAGCAAGAAAGAAGCCACTGCTCCAAAACCGCCATAAAAAAGTCAGCTTGTCATGACCAAGTTATTGTAGAAAGTAACAGTAACATAGTAACATTGTAGCAGTAACATGCCAGCACATTACAGGGAATACTAGATTAACTAGGACCTAGATAATAAATAATTTAAAATAAAGAAAGAAAGTGAATGAGAGAATAGAGGTAGAGACTTGTCAGGAGAAACCCCCTCTCTTCTGCAAACCGGTGGAAGCACTGTCCATTGCTAGGCAACCCAGAAATATCAATAGGCAGGGCATAGTCAAGTAGAAGCCCATCTTTTATGGATGTGTCTCACTCACACACACATGCACACACGCACGCACACACGCGCGCACACGCACACACACACAGAGGTGTTAGCAGTGTAGGAAGGCCTGGCTAAGCCGTGCTAAACCCTCTCAGACCATCTGACAAGCTGCCTTAGCCAGATATACAACCAGGGTTAGAGACTACCTGCAGAACCCTCTGTGTGTGTGTGTGTGTGTATGCAGTGTGTGTACGCAGTGTGTGTGTGATCTGTGTGTATGTGTACGTGATGTGTGTGTTTGTGGTGTATGCACGCAGTGTGTGTGTGTGTGTGTGTGTGTGTGTATGTGTGTGTGTGTGTGGTGTATGCACGCAGTGTGTGTGTGTGTGTGTGTGTGTGTGTGTGTGTATGTGTGTGTGTGTGTGTGGTGTATGCACGCAGTGTGTGTGTGTGTGTGTGTGTGTGTGTGTGTGTGTGTGTGTGTGTGGTGTATGCACGCTGTGTGTGTGTGTGTGTGTGTGTGTGTGTGTGTGTGTGTAGTCAGTATAACATGACGCGTTGAGACAGCCCTGATCCCTCATATTCATCAGACCTGAACAGTGGGATTAGCCTGAACCACGCTTCAGAATACCACTATGCTGTCCTGTGTGTGTGTGTGTGTAACTGCTTTAGAAAACCACTCCTCTCCTCCACTCAAACATAAGCCACGCCCAAGTCAGCATATTCTACAGTGCACGCATCCATGTGAGCACACTAGGGCTGTGCCCGACTAAAAAAAATCTTGGTCGACAGAAAGTCAATTGATTGCTTGAAAATGTTTAAACATGTATTTTTCCATATATAGACACACCCTATGTGTTTTAATAACATAATTTATGTTCATTTAGCTTGTCTGATGCTTTAAGCTTATGGTTTGATGCCTCAAGGGGGCACCAGAGATTTAGATAACCAGAAGAAAAAAAACTTCACCTGGCCCAACTATTGTCCTCCCGCTCTCCTGCTGGCTTTCACAGATTCTGCCATTACTCTCCTGAAGTTGATGGTAATCTGCATGCCAGTTATGGTTTTCACACGCACATTTTCGTGAAACACTTTAATTTCCTTTATAATAATGTCTTCATATCTCCAAATCGTTGCCATGCAGTTCATGACAATTCTATCCAAATCTAAATGAAAATGATACAAACCTAAAAAAGTAACTTCTATTGCCATTGCCAACTATGTAAAAATAGCCTACATAAAGCCAAACACATGGCAACACATGGCCAGTCTGCAACCAACTTGAAACATTGTATCAACTATTAAGTTGGGTTCAGCCCAGAAGCTTGCACTAGCGATTTTGCAACATTGCATAAAATATTCTCTAAGTCAAGCACTAATAAGAAGCCTATTTAATGAAGTTTCCACTGGATCAGAGCATGACATTTTTCCCATTCACGCTGAGTGGTTATTGAAAGGCTGTAAAGCTGGAAAGATTTTTCAAATACATTGAGTAACTGTTGTCATTCAAAATGGACGTAAAAACAGACTTTGTTTGCTTGTTGTTTGAGGTGAAGAAAACATTACTCTGAGAAGCTCCACAGGTCATTAGCGATGGTGCGTTAAAACAATCAGAAGTACCATATTATACCGGATGTACCGCCCCCCACCTACCGTCAACCAATCACGTCAATGTGGAGCTATACAGAGCCCTCTGCATTGTTACAACATTTGGGAGGCGAATGGCGCTGTGGTACAGAGCTGGATTTGGCCTCTGTATGCCTCTGCAGGCACCGAAATTGCGTCACACCCTCTATATGAAGCCTCCGACCACATTTTAGAATCAAGCATGAATTGGCTTTTAGACTAGGCCTCCGCAATGGATTAGTTCACTGACAATAACACACACACTTATCACTTCTCTTTTTTCTCTCTCACAACCTTCTCCCCCTCTTCCTCTCTCCCTCCCCGTGGGACAGAATGCGCCTTCCTAGCGCCTGTGTCTGAACTACATAATTATCTGACATGTCAACACTGAAAAACATATCATTTAACAACCATTCATCCCACTCGCTCTCTCTCTCGCTCTCTCACCCTCTCTTACTGAGCGGTCAGTTGTCAGTCACGAAGAGAGAGAGAGAGAGAGAGAGCGAGAGAGAGCGAGAGAGAGAGAGGGGTCTAGGGATGGAGAGAGAGAGAGGGGTCTAGGGATGGAGAGAGAGAGAGAGAGAGGGGTCTAGGGATGGAGAGCGAGAAAGAGAGAGAGAGAGAGAGAGAGAGATGGGTCTAGGGATGGAGAGCGAGAAAGAGAGAGAGGGAGAGAGAGAGAGAGAGAGAGAGAGAGAGGGGGTCTAGGGATGGAGAGCGAGAAAGAGAGAGAGGGAGAGAGAGAGAGAGAGAGAGAGAGAGAGAGAGAGAGAGGAAGAGAGAGGAAGAGAGAGAGAGAGAGGTCTAGGGATGGAGAGAGAGAGAGAGAGAGTGACAGACAGAGAAAGAGAGAGACCGATGATGGAGAGACAGATTTGAGTATAATGTCTTAATCCTAGAGACGAGGTAATTGAACAAGCTTTTAAATGATGCCCACCTGACCCAGATTGCGATGTATACATTTTGGGATTGCGTAAACAACTGTAATTGTGTAAAGGCAGAGGATTAAAGGTCGTGTTCCAGACAAATCAACCAAAGGTGCGTTTGCTCTAGTTCCTCCACGGCACAGCTAGGAGAGCTCAAAAAAGCACCTTGTAGTTGAAGACTCTTCTTTGAGTCATAAAAGTACATTGAAATTACATAGGAACAGGCACACTTTGGAGAAGTGTGTGGCCCCTTGGAAACACCTGTTAAACCTCTAGTTTTTTTTGTTTTATGTTGCACCTACCCCAAGAATATTATTATCCTGTTCCTGAATGTATCCAGAGTATTTTCCGATTTTGTTATCAACAAATGTGGCGAAAAGTACAGTAAACGTCAAATGCACATAAAATCAACAGTGTAATGTTTGGATTCAGTCTTGTCAGGTGAACTGTTGTGTCCTCACCTTTAGTCTAATATTTTCCCCATAATCTCCAAACTGTTCCCTTTTAATTGCTACCATGGTTATGCATATGCATTTCACATGTGTTCTGCAAGAATTCAATAAGAATTCAATGTAGCCCCCTATCCATATAGGCCAATTCCCACAAGTGTAAGGGGTTAATGGTGATGCCCCCCCCCCCCCCCCCATTAAGAGCCAATGATAGGCCCTAACACGTCAGGATCTAACCACTAAACACTGCTCTCTGGTAATTACATGCAACTATAACACCAGGCTTTGTCAGGAAGCACTGTATGTTGCTGTGTGAGTGTGAGTGTGTGTCTGTCTTACCTGGGGTAGAGTCCCACTCCGATCTCTTGTAGCTCCCCGTCGCTGATGGTGAAACAATTACATGTTAGCTGCAGAAAAAGAACACGGAACAAATTAGTCACATGCCTACACCACTGTTCAGACACTGACAACACTCCCACGGCCACAGATTTAAAAAAAGAAAGAACCCGATTGAAATGATCCCACTGCAGTAAAACGAGACTTGGCGCTGCCTGGCTGTCATCCCTCATAACAGAAATAGGATATGTAGATCAAAGACAGAACAGATGGAGGTAATAGAAGAAATATAGAAATGTCTGCAGGTACTGTCCAATCTCTCTCTCTTCATGCTGTCTGCCAAATAAGGAGAAAATGGCTCCGAGAGAGATTGTTTAAAGAGTGTGTCAGTGAGTTTATAATGAAGACACACTGCGGCCGTCCGGAGACAGACAAGAGTGAAGGAGCGGAGGGGAGTATGTCTGCTTGTGTCTTTAGAGACTCAAATACGAAGTGTGTGTGTGTGTGTGTGTGTGTGTGTGTGTGTGTGTGTGTGTGTGTGTGTGTGTATGTCACCCAGAAACATATCCTGTTCATGTGTGTCTGCTGTCCATCTATGGATATGAACGTATATTCCTCCTCTGTCATTCCTTCAGGTCTGGTTCTTGTCTAACTCACTATCTGTTTCCTGTCTATCCAAACCAGTTCTGTGTTTCAAATTGTTTGTGTGTATTCGTGTGAGAGAAAGAACAAGCACAAAAGCGAGAAGAGGGAAGAATGTCGACTTCAAACTTTAGAGAGACTCACAGACACGGTGCTTGATACTGCCAGTAACATGCTGTACTGAAGTTCCTGAGTCCTGATATCAGTAACATGCTGTACTGAAGTTCCTGAGTCCTAATATCAGTAACATGCTGTACTGAAGTTCCTGAGTCCTAATATCAGTAACATGCTGTACTGAAGTTCCTGAGTCCTAATATCAGTAACATGCTGTACTGAAGTTCCTGAGTCCTAATATCAGTAACATGCTGTACTGAAGTTCCTGAGTCCTGATATCAGTAACATGCTGTACTGAAGTTCCTGAGTCCTAATATCAGTACCATGCTGTACTGAAGTTCCTGAATCCTAATATCAGTAACATGCTGTACTGAAGTTCCTGAGTCCTAATATCAGTAACATGCTGTACTGAAGTTCCTGAGTCCTAATATCAGTAACATGCTGTACTGAAGTTCCTGAGTCCTAATATCAGTAACATGCTGTACTGAAGTTCCTGAGTCCTAATATCAGTAACATGCTGTACTGAAGTTCCCGAGTCCTGATATCAGTAACATGCTGTACTGAAGTTCCTGAGTCCTAATATCAGTAACATGCTGTACTGAAGTTCCTGAGTCCTAATATCAGTAACATGCTGTACTGAAGTTCCTGAGTCCTTATATCAGTAACATGCTGTACTGAAGTTCCTGAGTCCTTATATCAGTAACATGCTGTACTGAAGTTCCTGAGTCCTTATATCAGTAACATGTTGTACTGAAGTTCCTGAGTCCTTATATCAGTAACATGCTGTACTGAAGTTCCTGAGTCCTAATATCAGTAACATGCTGTACTGAAGTTCCTGAGTCCTTATATCAGTAACATGCTGTACTGAAGTTCCTGAGTCCTAATATCAGTAACATGCTGTACTGAAGTTCCCGAGTCCTGATATCAGTAACATGCTGTACTGAAGTTCCTGAGTCCTAATATCAGTAACATGCTGTACTGAAGTTCCTGAGTCCTAATATCAGTAACATGCTGTACTGAAGTTCCTGAGTCCTTATATCAGTAACATGCTGTACTGAAGTTCCTGAGTCCTTATATCAGTAACATGCTGTACTGAAGTTCCTGAGTCCTAATATCAGTAACATGCTGTACTGAAGTTCCTGAGTCCTTATATCAGTAACATGCTGTACTGAAGTTCCTGAGTCCTAATATCAGTAACATGCTGTACTGAAGTTCCTGAGTCCTTATATCAGTAACAAAGGCAAGTATTTTCAAAGCCTAAAGACACAGACACAATGTTGATCTACATACTGAGCTGTTTGAAACACTGTTTCAAAGAAAAGACATTTGAAAAGCTGGGGAGACCAGACTGAGAGAAAATAGACTTGAAAAGGTGGGGAGACCAGACTGAGAGAAAATAGACTTGAAAAGGTGGGGAGACCAGACAGAGAAAATAGACCTGAAAAAGGTGGGGAGACCAGACTGAGAGAAAAGACATTTGAAAAGGGGGGAGACCAGACTGAGAGAAAAGACATTTGAAAAGGTGGGAGACCAGACACTGTTGATCTAAAAGACATTTGAAACACTGTTTCCAACATAGAAAAGACATTTGAAAAGGTGGGGAGGCCAGACTGAGAGAAAATACATTTGAAAAGGTGGGGAGGCCAGACTGAGAGAAAATACATTTGAAAAGGTGGGGAGACCAGACTGAGCTGTTTGAAACACTGTTTCAAAGAAAAGACATTTGAAAAGCTGGGGAGACCAGACTGAGAGAAAATAGACTTGAAAAGGTGGGGAGACCAGACTGAGAGAAAATAGACTTGAAAAGGTGGGGAGACCAGACAGAGAAAATAGACCTGAAAAAGGTGGGGAGACCAGACTGAGATAAAATAGACCTGAAAAGATGGGGAGACCAGATTGAGAGAAACTAGACCTGAAAAAGTGGGGAGACCAGACTGAGAGAAAAGACATTTGAAAAGGGGGGAGACCAGACTGAGAGAAAAGACATTTGAAAAGGTGGGGAGACCACACTGAGCGAAAAGACATTTGAAACGGGGGGGAGACCAGACATAGAAAAGACATTTGAAAAGGTGGGGAGGCCAGACTGAGAGAAAATACATTTGAAAAGGTGGGGAGACCAGACTGAGAGAAAATACATTTGAAAAGGTGGGGAGACCAGACTGAGAGAAAATACATTTGAAAAGGTGGGGAGACCAGACTGAGAGAAAATACATTTGAAAAGGTATGGAGATGAAGAGAAATAGAAAAACTCAAAACACAATCAACACCTCTACTGTGTTGATCTGCCACTGAGAAAGCAATCAGTGCAAAAACAACAGTCAAAGCACTGTGTGTGTGTGTGTGTGTGTGTGTGTGTGTGTGTGTGTATGTACACGTGTCTATTCTCTAAACAGGCCTATAGCTCCTCCTCAGGCATATATAAAAAAATACCAGTATCAATATTCATCTCAATGATCGGGCTCTCTGACAACGAAACCAGCTAGAAAACTACACGAGTCTCAATGATTCTGATGTGGTTCACTGATAAAAGCAGAGGAGTGACATGAGGTGTCATGGGAAAAGGAGTCCTTTATCATTCCCCCAGTTTGTCATCTAGTGCTCACTAGCTAGCTTGCTCATAACAGCTACATAGACACATTGACCGGTTGTAGCGCTGTCGTGCAAATGGACACAGGCCACATTGTCACGTTGACCCCGATATTCAATGCCATACCAAAATGTATTTCGGTTTAAGCCACACACACACAGTCGGGCTAAACTGATGGACAACAATCTCGGGTAGGAGTGTGTGCATATGAGAGAGCGATATTTGGTCAATAACCAGATATCTGTCAAAATCTGTCAAAGTAGACAAGAGGCCTGGAGGTGACAAATAAAACATGCGCGCACGCACGCACGCACGCACGCACACACACACACACACACACACTTTCCTGGGGGTGAGCTTTATTACAACCTCTGTAGTGCTGTCAATCACAGAAACACCCATAACTCACTATGCCACAGAAGACACCCCACCCCCTCTCTCACACTCTCTCCCGTTCTCTATCTACCTCTGTGTTCACACATCTCTCTCTTTCTGGAACCGGGTCTCGTCTATCTTCCACTCAAAACCTGAGAGGTGAAAAGCAGAAGAGGGGAAAATGAAGATGAGAGGAGAAGAAGAGTGTACAAACTGACCCCCCCATCATGCTCTACACGACAGAGCTGGGCTCCGGGCAGCCGAGCGGAAATGGAGGAAAACTCGCCTCCCTGCGGACCTGGCATCCTTTCACTCCCTCCTCTCTACATTTTCCTCTTCTGTCTCTGCTGCTAAAGCCACTTTCTACCACTCTAAATTCCAAGCATCTGCCTCTAACCCTAGGAAGCTCTTTGCCACCTTCTCCTCCCTCCTGAATCCTCCTCCCCCTCCCCCCCTCCTCCCTCTCTGCAGATGACTTCGTCAACCATTTTGAAAAGAAGGTCAACGACATCCGATCCTCGTTTGCTAAGTCAAACGACACCGCTGGTTCTGCTCACACTGCCCTACCCTGTGCTCTGACCTCTTTCTCCCTCTCTCTCCAGATGAAATCTCGCGTCTTGTGACGGCCGGCCGCCCAACAACCTGCCCGCTTGACCCTATCCCCTCCTCTCTTCTCCAGACCATTTCCGGAGACCTTCTCCCTTACCTCACCTCGCTCATCAACTCATCCCTGACCGCTGGCTACGTCCCTTCCGTCTTCAAGAGAGCGAGAGTTGCACCCCTTCTGAAAAAACCTACACTCGATCCCTCCGATGTCAACAACTACAGACCAGTATCCCTTCTTTCTTTTCTCTCCAAAACTCTTGAACGTGCCGTCCTTGGCCAGCTCTCCCGCTATCTCTCTCAGAATGACCTTCTTGATCCAAATCAGTCAGGTTTCAAGACTAGTCATTCAACTGAGACTGCTCTTCTCTGTATCACGGAGGCGCTCCGCACTGCTAAAGCTAACTCTCTCTCCTCTGCTCTCATCCTTCTAGACCTATCGGCTGCCTTCGATACTGTGAACCATCAGATCCTCCTCTCCACCCTCTCCGAGTTGGGCATCTCCGGCGCGGCCCACGCTTGGATTGCGTCCTACCTGACAGGTCGCTCCTACCATGTGGCGTGGCGAGAATCTGTCTCCTCACCACGCGCTCTCACCACTGGCGTCCCCCAGGGCTCTGTTCTAGGCCCTCTCCTATTCTCGCTATACACCAAGTCACTTGGCTCTGTCATAACCTCACATGGTCTCTCCTATCATTGCTATGCAGACGACACACAATAAATCTTCTCCTTTCCCCCTTCTGATGACCAGGTGGCGAATCGCATCTCTGCATGTCTGGCAGAAATATCCGTGTGGATGACGGATCACCACCTCAAGCTGAACCTCGGCAAGACGGAGCTGCTCTTCCTCCCGGGGAAGGACTGCCCGTTCCATGATCTCGCCATCACGGTTGACAACTCCATTGTGTCCTCCTCCCAGAGCGCTAAGAACCTTGGCGTGATCCTGGACAACACCCTGTCGTTCTCAACTAACATCAAGGCGGTGGCCCGTTCCTGTAGGTTCATGCTCTACAACATCCGCAGAGTACGACCCTGCCTCACACAGGAAGCGGCGCAGGTCCTAATCCAGGCACTTGTCATCTCCCGTCTGGATTACTACAACTCGCTGTTGGCTGGGCTCCCTGCCTGTGCCATTAAACCCCTACAACTCATCCAGCCCGTCTGGTGTTCAACCTTCCCAAGTTCTCTCACGTCACCCCGCTCCTCCGCTCTCTCCACTGGCTTCCAGTTGAAGCTCGCATCCGCTACAAGACCATGGTGCTTGCCTACGGAGCTGTGAGGGGAACGGCACCTCAGTACCTCCAGGCTCTGATCAGGCCCTACACCCAAACAAGGGCACTGCGTTCATCCACCTCTGGCCTGCTCGCCTCCCTACCACTGAGGAAGTACAGTTCCCGCTCAGCCCAGTCAAAACTGTTCGCTGCTCTGGCCCCCCAATGGTGGAACAAACTCCCTCACGACGCCAGGACAGCGGAGTCAATCACCACCTTCCGGAGACACCTGAAACCCCACCTCTTTAAGGAATACCTAGGATAGGATAAAGTAATCCTTCTCACCCCTCCCCCCCTTAAAAGATTTAGATGCACTATTGTAAAGTGGCTGTTCCACTGGATGTCATAAGGTGAACGCACCAATTTGTAAGTCGCTCTGGATAAGAGCGTCTGCTAAATGACTTAAATGTAAAAAAATGTAAGCTGGGAGTTGGACTCCACCCCCCTCTCTCGCCATCGCTTTTCCTTCCCATTCCCTCCACCCTTCTCTCAGCTCTCTCCCGCTCTCCCTCCTAGCAGTGGAATACCGCAGACCTTCTCCACTTTGACTCGTAGAGTTTTCCTCTGATTGCAAATTACAAAAATTGAGCGTCCACTTCTCCCATCCTCATCTTTAACCAAAGTCCTCAGCCTGCCATTGGAGCCTCAGTACAGTCATCCATACGTGACACTATGTAACCTTTAGTGAGACATTAGGCTTCGGGCCTGGTACCATTTCTATTCTCGGTCCCTTGTCGGTCTGTCTGTCAAGAGGAAATGCATTTGTACTTCACTGAGCTGCATCCATTGTGATGCCTCAGCACACAAAGACAGAGAGGATGGAGTGTGTGTGTTTTGTGTGGTTTTTGTTCTTTTACGCACACACGCACACACACACACACACACACACACACACACACACACACACACACACACACACACACACACACACACACACATACACATGTTCTGTTCAGTGTCAGTCTGCCTGTTGGTGAAGGTCTGTTATAATCCAAACAGAAAGTTTCACCTTATTAGGCAACATGAGCACTGTTAAACGACTACGGCAGAGGGAAGGAGGGAGGGAAATAGGGAAGGAGGGAGGAAAAAAACCATTTTGACAAACAATGGTATGGGCACTAAGCTAGTGTGCAGGTATGGAATGCTTCTCAGACTGTCCTCTCCCCTCGTCCTCTAATTCAGTCTCTCGCTATGTCTGTCATTCTCTGTCTCTCGTTCACCCACTTCCTCTCATTCAGTCCCCCTCCCTTTGTCTCTGGGGCAGACAGAGCCAGTCAGGCAGTACATAAAACATCTGCAGTCCTGGCTGGTGAACGCACCATGCATCCCAAATCAACAAACACACACACACGCACACACACACACACACACACACACTCTTTGCCATATTGACCATCTGCCACTAGATGTAAGAGAATGGGCAGTAGTTTTTCTCTTCTGGGTTTACACTCCAGCCACCTGTAGATGGTTACTGTCCTCCATGATAGAATAAACACACTGTCCACACACATCCCCAAACCACAGCCTTATTTAGGACCAGAGCAACTGGGTCAAACAGCCTACGTGGAGACATCAGAGAGATCAACGGGGATATCTCCGGCTCTCTCTCCCACCTGTCTCTCTGATCTGATGAGACGGAGGTATGTCTGGCTCACGCCTGGTAGGAACGGATAACTGTAGATATCACATCACACACACGCACAAACAAACGCGTGCGCGGACACTCACCGTGAGGAAGGTCAGTTCAAGAGTGATCTCCTATGCAGGAACCCTGTGTGCATGTGTGTTTGTGTGTGTGCGTGTGTGCGTGTGTGCAAGCCAATAGGAACTAGTTCTGACTGAGTGAAAGAACACACACACACAAACACACACACACCCCAGATGTCAGGGTTTAAATAGAGAGCTGGTTCAGAAGCGGCTGTGTTGACGGAAATACTAACTTTTAAAGAAACAAAATAAGTCCATAACATGACAGAGCTTGGCATTAAAACATACAATCTGTGAGAGAGATGGAGAGAGATTGAGAAGGTGTAAGATAGAAAGAGAGAGAGGTATAGAAGACAGAGATACTATAGGCCAAGAGAGAAGAAAGAGGGATACTATAGGCCAAGAGAGAAGAAAGAAAGAGGGATACTATAGGCCAAGAGAGAAGAAAGAAAGACAGAGATACTATAGGCCAAGAGAGAAGAAAGAAAGACAGAGATACTATAGGCCAAGAGAGAAGAAAGAAAGACAGAGATACTATAGGCCAAGAGAGAAGAAAGAAAGAGGGATACTATAGGCCAAGAGAGAAGAAAGAAAGACAGATACTATAGGCCAAGAGAGAAGAAATAATAAAGAAAGACAGAGATATTATAGGCCAAGAGAAAAGAAAGAAGAAAGAAAGACAAAGATACTATAGGCCAAGAGAGAAGAAAGAAGAGATACTATAGGCTAAGAGAGAAGAAAGAAAGAGATACTATTGGCTAAGAGAGAAGAAAGAAGAAAGACAGACAGAGATACTATAGGCCAAGAGAGAAGAAAGAATAAAGAAAGACAGAGATATTATAGGCCAAGAGAGAAGAAAGAAGAAAGAAAGACAAAGATACTATAGGCCAAGAGAGAAGAAAGAAGAAAGACAAAGATACTATAGGCTAAGAGAGAAGAAAGGAGAAAGACAGACAGAGATATTATAGCCTAAGAGAGAAGAAAGAAAGACAGAGATACTATAGGCTAAGAGAAGAAAAAAGAAAGACAGACAGAGATACTATAGGCTAAGAGAGAAGAAAAAAGAAAGACAGACAGAGATACTGTAGGCTAAGAGAGAAGAAAGAAGTAAGAAAAACAGAGATACTATAGGCTAAGAGAGAAGAAAGGAGAAAGACAGACAGAGATGGAGTAGTGAGTAGTCACTCCCCATCTGTCCCTCTTTCACTTTCTCCCTCCATCTCTCTACTTTCCACAGGGCTAATATAGCTATACTCTTACTGTAGAGTCCTTCAGTATAAATTACTTTTAAAATAGACAGGCAGGGTCGGAAATCACTCTGTTACACTTTGGCCCTGTGTGGGAGAGACGAGTCCAACTGTCACTTCCCTGAAATTAATGGCTTCAGGGTAAGCAACTTTCTCCCTTCATATCTATAACTCTCTATGACTCTCTATGAGATGTGTGTGTGTGTGTTAGTGTGTATTATACTATAACTCCCTATAACTCTCTTAGCGCTGCTCTCAGATTTACCACCCCCTGCTACAGTCTGATAGAGTTTGCAGTGACAAGAGATTGGAATTTAAATGACAGAGAGGAGAGGGCAGGAGCTGCTGTTGAATACTAAGTGAGACAAGAGGTGTGTGTGTGTGTGTGTGTGTGGGTTGTTGCGTGCGTGCGTACGTGTGTTGGTGCGTGCGTGTGTGAAATGGAGAGATTAAATCTTACTTTGGGACAGCCAACACACACACACACACACACACACACACACACACAACAAGCAGCTCCCTGGGACTCGAGGGGATGCAGCCACCATTTTAGCTTAAACAAGCGTGAAGGTAACAGAGTAAATGAAGAAGGGAAAGAGAGGAAGGGTGGGAGTGGGGGGGGAGGGGTTTAGAGGTGTAAGCTCGTTAGTCTCCTCGTTAGGCATAAATGAGAGTGGGCCCGCTGAATTAAAGAGGTCCACCCTGGGAAGATACAGGTGGAAAGGAGGAAGAGGAGATACATTTGTCTGAACAAACACCTGTCTCTCTCTCCAGGAGGGACTCGTGGGGATTCATAGTCACAGCTGTTTCACTGACATGTCCTGAAAGAGTATTCATTTCTCAACCCCCGAAAAAAATCCTTGAGGTAAATTTGAATGGTGAAATAATTAAGTTTGAAAGTGAGCATATCTATTAACTACTGATCACTGGTGATCATTCTTTAGGCAATAACTTAAAACCTCGAGAAGTCTACACTGTTGGGAGGTGGGTTCTACTAAGAATAATAGTGATAACAAAACTATGAAATAACACATATGGAATCATGTACTAACCAAACAAGTGTTAAACAAATCAAAATATATTTTAGATTTGAGATTATTCCAAGTAGCCCCCATTTGCCTTGATAACTTTTGTTATTGACCAAATACTTATTTTCCACCAT